>NC_091458.1:9731350-9826350 GCF_027789765.1 Dendropsophus ebraccatus | reverse complement strand
CCACCACCATCACTACCACCACTCAACCATCATCTCACTACCACCACCATTACTACCACCACCACTCTACTATCATCTCACTACCACCATCGTTACCACCACCATCACTACCACCACTCAACCATCATCTCACTACCACCACCATTACTACCACCACCACTCAACCATCATCTCACTACTACCACCATCACTACCACCACTCTACCATCATCTCACTACCACCATCGCTACCACCACCATTACTACCACCACCACTCTACCATCATCTTACTACCACCACCATCACTACTACCGCTGCCTCATGACTACTACCTCTGTACAATTGTAAACTGCTTTTTGCGCAGTTCCCAATAGCACCCCATGTTTACTAGTACCATCTCACTCCCAGCTGCATCACTACTTCTACTACCCCCAATATCTTCATAACCAGCAACACCACCTCCTTCCATAATGACTGCCGGGACTCTGCTAACCCTCCCTAACCCTTTCTTCCACCCAACCCATCACCACAAACCTTCCCCGTGTCCTCCGGCCCGGGCTGAAGAGTCACCGAACATGGGAGATTGGGTGGAATCTGCAAAAACAAGAAGTCAGTTATTTCTCCTGTTATTTGGTTATAATAGTTCCCACCACCCGTCACCCTGATCCCATAGAGCGAGGGCGGCCATGGGGGGAGATGGCGGCCATGTTACCCTTATACATTCCAATAGTCAGAAACCGGTTGGTTTGAAAGGGGAGTACCCCTTTAAATTCCCCAATTGTGGAGATTTGAATGTGAATATTGATGATATGATAAAGAATTAGAAGAACTGAACCTTTAGAAACAATGTAAAAAATGGCCTTCAAAATTCTCTACAAAATTAGAACTCAGCAATGAAGAGGATATGAGGGACCCGGTCTCTTACCTCGAAGGTGAAAGGGTAGGCGTGCTCGCCCAGCTTCTTGATCAGTCGTTCCTGCAGTCGGGTCAGCGGCTTCTTCTCCTCCGGGACGGGCGGGAAAGCCTGAATGTTGGCCACAAAAAGATCCTTCCGGAAGGTCAACCCCAGAACATCGAGGTCCTCGCGGCCGTAACGGAAAGCACAGGTCAAGGTGACGTACACTGGAAGGACGGGAGACAAAGCCTGGCTGTAATGGGACGTGGGCAGGAGGTGAAAGTTTTAAATAGTAATAGTAAGTTAATTACCAATCTAGATAACTTTGTCAAACTAGTTGATCTAAAAAAAAAAGATTTTCATCGGAGTACCCCTTTAAGTATATGAGGACCCCATACTTGAGGGGCTCAGTCTTTTTCTGATACACATAGGACATGAAGAGACATTACAAAATTATAGGTGGGCACATTGCTTTATGGGGGAAAGACCTACGGTCACCCTCTTCAGCCCCTTCGGTCTCGTGGTCAGCAGGGTCTTGGAAAATTAATCAAGAATTTTCTAAAAATACTCTTCTTGTTATTACTATAGAAAATATTTCACACATCCTACTTCCTGCACTTTGCCCCGCCCCTGAGGAGCACTATTTCCTGTACTTTGCCCCACCCCTGGGGAGCACTGTTTCCTGTACTTTGCCCTGCCCCTGAGGAGAACTATTTCTTGTACTCTGCCCCTCCCCTGAGGAGCACTATTTCCTGTACTTTGCCCCGCCACTGAGGAGCACTATTTCCTGTACTTTGCCCCGCCACTGAGGAGTACTATTTCCTGTACTTAGCCATGCCCCGGGGAGCACTATTTCCTGTACTTTGCCCCGCCCTGAGGAGCACTAATTACTGTACTTTTCCCTGCTCCTGAGGAGCACTATTTCCTGTACTTTGCCCTGCCCCGAGGAGCACTATTTCCTTATTTTGCCCCGCCCCTGAGGAGCACTATTTCCTGTACTTTGCCCCACCCCGAGGAGCACTATTTCCTGTACTTTTCCCCACCCCGAGGAGCACTATTTCCTGTACTTAGCCATGCCCTGGGGAGCCCTATTCCCTGTGCTTTGCCCTGCGGAGCACTATTTCCTTACTTTGCCCTGCCCCTGAGAAGCACTATTTCCTGTACTTTGCCCCGCCCCTGAGGAGCACTATTTCCTGTACTTTGCCCCGCCCCTGAGGAGCACTATTTCCTGTACTTTGCCTCGCCCTGAGGAGCACTATTTCCTGTACTTTTCGACGCCCCGAGAAGCACTATTTTCTGTACTTTGCCCCTCCCCTGAGGAGCACTATTTCCTGTACTTTGCCCCACCTCGAGGAGCACTATTTCCCTACTTTGCCCTGCCCCTGAGAAGCACTATTTTATGTACTTTGCCCCGCCACTGAGGAGCACTATTTCCTGTACTTTTCGACGCCCCGAGAAGCACTATTTTCTGTACTTTGCCCTGGGAAGCACTATCTCCTGTACTTTGCCCTGCTCCTAAGGAGCACTATTTCCTTACTTTGCCCTGCCCCGAGGAGCACTATTTCCTGTACTTTGCCCTGCCCCAAGGAGCACTATCTGCTGTACTTTGCAACGATCCTGAGGAGCACTATTTCCTGTACTTTTCCACGCCCCGAGAAGCACTATTTCCTGTACTTTTTCACGCCCCAAGAAGCACTATTTCCTGTACTTTGCCCCACCCCGAGGAGCACTATTTCCTGTACTTTGCCCACCCCTGAGGAGCACTATTTCCTTTACTTTGCTCCGCCCCGAGAAGCACTATTTTCTGTACTTTGCCCTGCCCCGAGGAGCACTAATTCCTGTACTTTGCCCCGAGGAGCACTATTTCCTGTACTTTGTCACGCTCCTGAGGTGCACTATTTCCTGTACTTTGCCACGCCCCCGATGAGTACTATAAGGACTTGATGGATATAAGATGCCCCATTGACATCCCCTGCACCCGATCTTGAGACGTTTGACCTGGGAGGACATCACATACGTTACCTTTCCTTTCCTTCAAGTATTCGGGATCCACCAAAACGACTCCATCTGGAAAATAACAAGAAATATAGAAATGTGAGAATACACAAGGAGACCTGGAGCGCCCCCTGGGGTCAGGCTGTGCGGGGTCGGATCGTATAGATCTTTATAGGGGAAGAGAAGAGAGCAGAGTAGTCAGTGACTTATGTGCGGTAAATCTTTGTCAGCAGGGGCCGCTCTGTGTATGGTGCTCAGGAGAGAAGGCAGGAAGGATTAGTACGGCAGCCTTCTCCACCGCTCAGTATTTGCACATTACACACTGCGCCGTTTATCTGTCTATTTACACAAGTCATCAAACAACTTCACCGCTGCCCGAGAATATAATCTGCTGCTCTTGAAGGATCAGCGTGATGAGCACGATGAGTATGCTCAACACCAGGCGCAAGTATCTGCCTGACAGCTATGCTCATTACTATGTGTAAGTATCTGCCTGACAGCTATGCTCATCATTTGCCAGGGACTGCTCAGCAAGTATGCTCATAATGATACAGCGGCTGCCTATTATGTATGCTCATCATGATACAGTAACTACCTATCACGTATGCTCATCATGATACAGTAACTGCCTATTACACATGCTCATCATGATACAGTAACTGCCTATTACGTATGCGCATCATGATACAGTAACTACCTATCACGTATGCTCATCATGATACAGTAACTGCCTATTACGTATGCTCATCATGATACAGTAACTACCTATCACGTATGCTCATCATGATACAGTAACTGCCTATTACGTATGCACATCATGATACAGTAACTGCCTATTACGTATGCTCATCATGATACAGTAACTGCCTATTACGTATGCTCATCATGATACAGTAACTGCCTATTACGTATGCTGATCATTTAGCAGTGACTGCTCATCAAGTACTGTATCCTCATCATGATACAGTAACTGCCTGACACGTATGCTCATGATGATACAATAACTGCCTATTACGTATGCTCATCAAGATACAGTTTTTACCTGTCACGTATGCTTATCATGATACAGTTACTACCTGTAACGTATGCTCATCATGATACAGTTTTTACCTGTCACGCATGCTCATCATGATACAGTTACTGCCTATTACATATGCTCATCATGATACAGTAAATACCTGTCACAAATGCTCATCATGATACAGTAACTACCTATTACGTATGCTCATCATGATACAGTAACTACCTATCACGTATGCTCATCATGATACAGTAACTACCTATCACGTATGCTCATCATGATACAGTAACTGCCTATTACGTATGCTCATCATGATACAGTTACTGCCTATTACGTATGCTCATCATGATACAGTAACTACTTGTCATGTATGCTCATCATGATACAGTTTCTGCCTAATATGTATGCTCAACATAATACAGTAACTACTTGTCACGTATGCTTATCATGATACAGTAACTACCTGTAACATATGCTCTTCATGATACAGTAAATACCTGTCACGTATGCTCATCATGATACAGTAACTACCTGTCATGTATGCTTATCATGATACAGTTACTACCTGTCACGTATGCTCATCATGATACAGTAACTACCTGTCACGTATGCTCATCATGATACAGTAACTACCTGTCACGTATGCTCATCATGATACAGTTACTACCTGTCACGTATGCTCATCATGATACAGTTACAACCTGTCACGTATGCTCATCATGATACAGTTACTACCTGTCACGTATGCTCATCATGATACAGTTACTACCTGTCACGTATGCTCATCATGATACAGTTACTACCTGTCACGTATGCTCATCATGATACAGTAAATACCTGTCACGTATGCTCATCATGATATAGTTACTACCAATTACGTATGCTCATCATGATACAGTAACTACTTGTTATGTATGCTCATCATGATACAGTTACTACCTGTCACGTATGCTCATCATGATACAGTAAATACCTGTCACATATGCTCATCATGATATAGTTACTACCAATTACGTATGCTCATCATGATACAGTAACTACTTGTCATGTATGCTCATCATGATACAGTTTCTGCCTAATATGTATGCTTATGATACAGTAACTACCTGTCACGTATGCTCATCATGATACAGTAACTACCTATCACGTATGCTCATCATTACACAGTAACTAACTGCTCATCATTAGTTTTTAATCAGTATTTTTGAGGTGGCAGGATAAAAGGCTGGGACTGGAGTTATTCCTGCTCCCGACCCCTGATGACTGCTGGTGTGTATGGAGCGTGCTTAGCCTTTGAGCTTGCCCCTCACTCCAACATAAGGTTGTTGCTATAACTCAATCCATCTAATCCACATCCAATGAGCCGCAGGTCATCAGTGAGGTCTGATGTTGGGGAACATGGCCGGGTATAAGGTGAGGGATGAGGTCAGGACTTGCTTTGACTCTCTATATATGTTCTTGTATGTTCTTGTATCTGACAAATCCAGATCCCTTCATCAGATGGTAACCTGGATCAATCCCTTGGAGGAATAAGCCTCCACCACTTTATTCAGCCACCAGCTGGGATCGAGCATACTTGTAGGGTCCCAGAGCAGGCGTGCCACTATGTATGTGTTACACTTTGGGCTAAAGGTTGACTTCTTTATGCTTGCCACTAGATGTCTCACTTTTTCCCTAAGGGTTAACAACGCACGTCTCTATGTTATGTTTGCCACACTGTTGTCCAATCCTTAGACTGGGTACCACACACTAGACAACCTGTCACACACTCAGTCTTAGGCTTTTCCAGAAACGTCTCCACCAATGGGAGCTTAGACCTGTCCACCCCTATTTAACTCCCTGTTAGTTCCTGGGTAGGGGTCTTCTAGTCTAGTAAGTATAGAGAGAGTAGACAAATACAGTTTGTTCCTGCAGCTTATGCTTGGGCCTGGCCTAGAGGCCAGGACCCCTGACAGGGACTAGATGCTACTAATTTCTTCCCAGATATTACACTAAACCCACTGTGCAGTGCTCAAGCTGAAGGTGGGGTAACTGCCTCACAGGGAAAACCTTGAATACATCAGGGGGGCAATTAGCTACATTAGTCAGGACCTTCCAAGAAAGTATAGGTTCATGGGCAGTGGAGCAAAGTGCAACTAGGCTGACGTACTCCATTGATCCTCGCTCAGCCATCTCAGGGAACCTTATGTAACTAGCTACACCCGATTGTGCAATCCTGGGGCTTGTACTACCAGACCTGGCACTCTGTGGTCTCTTCTGGCAGAAAGCCGTATCTGTTAGACCAAGAGTAAGAGCTTCTTCTATAAAGATTACTTCATAGAGTACAGATGTCCAGACAGAGTACTGTACTATCTATACAAGGCTCCTCTGATACCCGCTAGGGTGTGAGCCACAGATACATAAGGGGTGGAGGTGCTCATATTTTTGGTTTTGGTTTTGTTTTTTTTCCTGCAGCCAATAATTACATCCATTTTTAAGGAAGAGAAAAGACGGACGCCACGGAGAAGCTTCGCAGGTCGAATATTAAATTCCTTCACGCTGAGAGAAAATGAATTACCGATGACGGAAGAAAGTGATATTAGAGCGAGAGGCGACAAGCAACGACCTTTAGAATCCACAGTCCACTGTAATAAGGGATTCCTTAAAGGAGAAGTCCCGTGAAAATTTTTATTTAAGTATTGTATTGGCCCTTAAAAGTTATACAAAATCACCAATATACACTTATTATGGGAAATGCTTATAAAGTGCTTTTTTCCCTGCACTTAATACTGCATCAAGGCTTCACTTCCTGGATGACATGGTGATGTCACTTCCTGGATAACATGGTGATGTCACTTCCTGGATAACACGGTGATGTCACTTCCTGGATAACATGGTGATGTCACGACCCGACTCCCAGAGCTGTGCGGGCTGTGGCTGCTGAAGAGGATGATGGCAGGGGGACACTGAGGGACACAGGGCACTGGAGGGACACTGAGCATCCCCCTCCCATCATCCTCTCCAGCAGCCACAGCCCACACAGCTCTGGAAGTCGGGTTGTGACATCACCATGTTATCCAGGAAGTGACATCACCATGTTATCCAGGAAGTGACATCACCATAATATCCAGAAAGTGACATCACCATGTTATCCAGGAAGTGACATCACCATGTTATCCAGGAAGTGACATCACCATGTTACCCAGGAAGTGACATCACCATGTTACCCAGGAAGAGACATCACCATGTTATCCAGGAAGTGACATCACCATTTTATCCAGGAAGTGACATCACCATGTTATCCAGGAAGTGACATCACCATTTTTATTCAGGAAGTGACATCACCATTTTATCCAGGAAGTGACATCACCATGTTATCCAGGAAGTGACATCACCATTTTATCCAGGAAGTGAAGCCTTGATGCAGTAGTAAGTGCAGGGAAAAAATCCCTTAATGTGCATTTCCCATAATAAGTGTATATTAGTGATTTGTATAACTTTTGGGGGGGCAAAACAATACTTTCATCATAGCTCCCAACCGTCCCGGATTCCGCGGGACAGTCCCGTTTTCGGGGTGCTGTCCCGCGGTCCCGGAACAGCCCCCCGTGTCCCGCATTATATGTGGCCCCACCAAAAAAACAATAAACCAGTAATTCACCTGCCCGCCGGTCCCAGCAGCTCCTCTCCCGGCAGAGCGCGCGCTCCCGTCATCCTCCGGGGCGGGCAGCGGGGTATACAGACACTGACTGTGCCGGAAGTGACCTGCAGCCTCTGTCATGAATCACTTCCGGCACAGTCAGTGTCTGTATACCCCGCTGCCCACCCCGGAGGATGACGGGAGCGCGCGCTCTGTCGGGAGAGGAGCTGCTGGGACCGGCGGACAGGTGAGTTACTGGTTTATTGTTTTTCTGGTCGCTACTATGTGGGGCACTATATGGGGGGATTGGCTACTATGTGGGGTACTATATGGGGGGATTGGCTACTATGTGGGGCACTATATGGAGGGATTGGCTACTATGTGGGGGGATTGGCTACTATTTGGGGCACTATATGGGGGGATTGGCTACTATGTGGGGCACTATATGGGGGCATTGGCTACTATGTGGGGCACTATATGGGGGGATTGGCTACTATGTGGGGCACTATATGCATAGCTCCCAACCGTCCCGGATTCTGCGGGACAGTTCCGTTTTCGGGGTGCTGTCCCGCAGTCCCGGAACGGCCCCCCGTGTCCCGCATTATATGTGGCCCCACCAAAAAAACAATAAACCAGTAACTCACCTGACTGCCGGTCCCAGCAGCTCCTCTCCTGACAGAGCGCACGCTCCCGTCATCCTCCGGGGCGGGCAGCAGGGTATACAGACACTGACTGTACCGGAAGTGACTTGCAGCCTCTGTCATGAATCACAGTCAGTGTCTGTATACCCCGTGAGTTACTGGTTTATTGTTTTTCTGGTCGGGCCACACAAATGGGGGGATTGGCTACTATGTGGGGCACTATAGGGGGGGATTGGCTACTATGTGGGGTACTATATGGGGGATTGGATACTATGTGGGGCACTATATGGGGGGATTGGATACTATGTGGGGCACTATATGGGGGGTTGGCTACTATGTGGGGGGATTGGCTACTATGTGGGGCACTATATGGGGATTGGCTACTATGTGGGGCACTATATGGGGGGATTGTCTACTATATGGTGGGGATTGGATTCTATGTGGGGCACTATATAGGGGGATTGGCTACTATATGGGGGGATTGGCTACTATGTGGGGCACTCTATAGGGGATTGGCTACTATGTGGGGCACTATATGGGGGATTGGCTACTATATCGGGCATTTTTGGGGGGATTGGATACTGTATAGGGCACTATTCAGTCAGCAGCATGTGGTGACTGTAGGGGAGTGGCTATGGAGGGTTGCTATGGGGGCGTGGCTATGGAGGGCCGCTATGGGGCGTGGCTATGGGGACCGTGGCGCACATGTCCCTCTTTGCTCTTTGCAAAAGTTGGGAGGTATGCTTTCATAAAAATTTTCAACAGACTTGTCCTTTAAAGAAGACTGCACATAATAAAATATTAAGGGGAACCTCGCCTCTAGTCACCCTGTGGTATGTCATAGAGACACAAGAGGCAGGAGCACAGGAACTACCAATACCTATCAATACTACCAATACCTATCAATACTACCAATACCTACCCAGTATCAGGACTATGAGGACAGTGACAAAGAGGGCGATCACTCCTGAGTAGATAAATAAATCTGAGGCCCCTGAGATGTTTGTGATCCCCAGTTGAGTGGAAATTTATTTTAGACTGGATGAATCAATACAGAGCTGTAAATCCCAGAGTCACCATTAGGGGGAGCTCACTGCATAATTATAAAACAGCATATAGTACGGTATATATAGTATATAGTGTAGTGTGTAGATATAGTATAGTGTGTAGATATAGTATATAGTATAGTGTGTAGATATAGTATATAGTATAGTGTGTACATATAGTATAGTGTGTGGATATAGTATATAGTATAGTGTGTAGATATAGTATATAGTATAGTGTGTAGATATAGTATAGTGTGTAGATATAGTATATAGTATAGTGTGTAGATATAGTATAGTGTGTAGATATAGTAAAGTGTGTAGATATAGTATAGTGTGTAGATATAGTATATAGTATAGTGTGTACATATAGTATAGTGTGTAGATATAGTATATAGTATAGTGTGTACATATAGTATATAGTATAGTGTGTAGATATAGTATATAGTATAGTGTGTACATATAGTATAGTGTGTAGATATAGTATATAGTATAGTGTGTACATATAGTATAGTGTGTACATATAGTATATAGTATAGTGTGTACATATAGTATAGTGTGTAGATATAGTATATAGTATAGTGTGTAGATATAGTATAGTGTGTACATATAGTATATAGTATAGTGTGTACATATAGTATAGTGTGTAGATATAGTATATAGTATAGTGTGTAGATATAGTATATAGTATAGTGTGTACATATAGTATATAGTATAGTGTGTAGATATAGTATAGTGTGTAGATATAGTATATAGTATAGTGTGTAGATATAGTATATAGTATAGTGTGTACATATAGTATATAGTGTAGTGTGTACATATAGTATATAGTATAGTGTGTACATATAGGGAGGCATTTATTAAGTCCGGCGTTTTTTACGCCGGACTTAAAAATGCCCCCGCAGCTCCGGCGGTACTGGGATTTATGTAGAGGCGGACTGCCTGTACATAAATCCTGTGCGCGCCGCTGCGCACCGCCGAAAACCTACGCCAGCTGAGGACTGGAGTAGGTTTTCGGCGTACATTTGGGCGGGACGGATGATAAATCGCGCGGACTCTGAGTCCGCGCCCTCCGTTCCGCCCACTTCCCGCCTACTTTCCGCCCCCTGGCGTACTCGGCGGAAAGTGCCGATTTGCGATTATTTTATTCGCAAATCGGCCATTTGCGTATAAAATAATACGCAAATCGGCACTTTCCGCCAAAAATCATCCGTCCGCCGGATGATACATGTGGCCCATAGTATAGTGTGTAGATATAGTATATAGTATAGTGTGTAGATATAGTATAGTGTGTAGATATAGTATATAGTATAGTGTGTAGATATAGTATAGTGTGTAGATATAGTATATAGTATAGTGTGTAGATATAGTATATAGTGTAGTGTGTACATATAGTATAGTGTGTACATATAGTATATAGTATAGTGTGTAGATATAGTATATAGTATAGTGTGTAGATATAGTATAGTGTGTAGATATAGTATATAGTGCAGTGTGTACATATAGTATAGTGTGTAGATATAGTATATAGTATAGTGTGTACATATAGTATAGAGTATTGTATATATCGTCATATCTTTCGCACTCACCTACGGGGTCCACGACATCTATGTGATCCACAAAGTCCCTCTTCCCCAGATACACGGTGAGCTGTGCGGGGAGAAAAGCAGGATGTCAGTCAGCGGATCACTGTTACCCCACCAGGCAGGGATATCTGCCCCCACATTGTACGAACCTGCCCCCCACCCTGCCGATCCATCATATGAGACACTAACCCACTGCACACCAGGGACTGAGACACTAACCCACTGCACACCAGGGACTGAGACACTAACCCACTGCACACCAGGGACTGAGACACTAACCCACTGCACACCAGGGACTGAGACACTAACCCACTGCACACCAGGGACTGAGACACTAACCCACTGCACACCAGGGACTGAGACACTAAACCACTGCACACCAGGGACTAAGACACTAAACCACTGCACACCAGGGACTGAGACACTAAACCACTCCACACCAGGGACTGAGACACTAAACCACTGCACACCAGGGACTGAGACACTAACCCACTGCACACCAGGGACAGCGACACTAAACCACTGCACACCAGGGACAGCGACACTAAACCACTGCACACCAGGGACTGAGACACTAACCCACTGCACACCAGGGACTGAGACACTAACAGGGACTGAGACACTAAACCACAGGACACCAGGGACTGAGATACTAAACCACTGCACACCAGTGACTGAGACACTAACCCACTGCACACCAGGGACTGAGACACCAAACCACTGCACACCGGGGACTGAGACACTAAACCACTGCACACCAGGGACTGAGACACTAAACCACTGCACACCAGGGACGGAGACACTAAACCACTGCACACCAGGGACTGAGACACTAAACCACTGCACACCAGGGACTGAGACACTAACCCACTGCACACCAGGGACCGAGACACTAACCCACTGCACACCAGGGACTGAGACACTAACCCACTGCACACCAGGGACTGAGACAGTAAACCATTGCACACCAGGGACTGAGACACTAACCCACTGCACACCAGGGACTAAGACACTAACCCACTGCACACCAGGGACTGAGACACTAACCCACTGGACACCAGGGACTGAGACACTAAACCACTGCACAACAGGGACTGAGACACTAAACCACTGCACACCAGGGACTGAGACACTAACCCACTGCACACCAGGGACCGAGACACTAACCCACTGCACACCAGGGACTGAGACACTAACCCACTGCACACCAGGGACAAGGGTACTAAACCACTGCACACCAGGGACTGAGACACTTACCCACTACACCAGGGACTGAGACACTAACCAACTGCACACCAGGGACTGAGACACTAAACCACTGCACACCAGGGACTGAGACACTAATCCACTGCACACCAGGGACTGAGACACTAAACCACTGCACACCAGGGACTGAGATACTAAACCACTGCACACCAGGGACTGAGACACTTACCCACTACACCAGGGACTGAGACACTAACCAACTGCACACCAGGGACTGAGACACTTACCCACTGCACACCAGGGACTGAGACACTAACCCACTGCACACGAGGGACTGAGATACTAAACCACTGCACACCAGGGACTGAGACACTTACCCACTACACCAGGGACTGAGACACTAACCAACTGCACACCAGGGACTGAGACACTTACCCACTACACCAGGGACTGAGACACTAATCCACTGCACACCAGGGACTGAGACACTAAATCTCTGGACACCAGGGACTGAGAAACTAACCCACTGCACACCAGGGACTGAGACACTAAACCACTGCACACCAGGGACTAAGACACTGAACCACTGCACACCAGGGACTGAGACACTAACCCACTGCACACCAGGGACTGAGACACTAAACCACTGCACACCAGTGACTGAGACACTAACCCACTGCACACCAGGGACTGAGACACTAAACCACTGCACACCAGGGACTGAGACACTAACCCACTGCACACCAGGGACTGAGACACTAAACCACTGCACACCAGGGACTGAGACACTAAACCACTGCACACCAGGGACTGAGACACTAAACCACTGCACACCAGGGACTGAGACACTAAACCACAGCACACCAGGGACTGAGACACTAAACCACTGCACACCAGGGACTGAGACACTAAACCTCTACACACCAGGGACTGAGACACTAAACCACTGCACACCAGGGACTGAGACACTAAACCACAGCACACCAGGGACAAGGGTACTAAACCACTGCACACCAGGGACTGAGACACTAACCAACTGCACACCAGGGACTGAGACACTAACCCACTGGACACCAGGGACTGAAACACTAATCCACTGCACACCAGGGACTGAGAGACTAAACCACTGGACACCAGGGACTGAGACACTAATCCACTGCACACCAGGGACTGAGATACTAAACCACTGCACACCAGGGACTGAGACACTAAACCACTGCACACCAGGGACTGAGACACTAACCCACTGCACACCAGGGACTGAGACACTAAACCACTGCACACCAGGGACTGAGACACTAAATCTCTGGACACCAGGGACTGAGACACTAAACCACTGGACACCAGGGACTGAGACACTAACCCACTGGACATCAGGGACTGAGACACTAAACCACTGGACACCAGGGACTGAGACACTAAACCACTGCACACCAGGGACTGAGACACTAAACCACTGCAAACCAGGGACTGAGACACTAACCCACTGCACACCAGGGACTGAGACACTAAACCACTGGACACCAGGGACTGAGACACTAAACCACTGGACACCAGGGACTGAGACACTAACCCACTGCACACCAGGGACTGAGACACTAAACCACTGCACACCAGGGACTGAGACACTAACCCACTGCACACCAGGGACCGAGACACTAACCCACTGGACACCAGGGACTGAGACACTAAACCACTGGACACCAGGGATTGAGACACTAAACCACTGGACACCAGGGACTGAGACACTAACCCACTGCACACCAGGGACTGAGACACTAAACCACTGCACAAAAGGGACTGAGACACTAAACCACTGCACACCAGGGACTGAGACACTAAACTAATGGACACTAGAGACTGGGAGAAAAAATGATGAGCTGAGTCCAGGTCCTAGTTATTATACTGATGAGCTCGGGCCGGGTCCTGTTACTATACTGATGAGCTCGGGCCGGGTCCTGGTTATTATACTGATGAGCTCGGGCCGGGTCCTGGTTACTATACTGATGAGCTCGGGCCGGATCCTGGTTATTATACTGATGAGCTCGGGCCGGGTCCTGGTTATTATACTGATGAGCTCGGGCCGAGTCCTGGTTACTATACTGATGAGCTCGGGCCGGGTCCTGGTTATTATACTGATGAGCTCCGGCCGGGTCCTGGTTATTATACTGATGAGCTCAGGCCGGGTCCTAGTTACTATACTGATGAGCTCGGGCCGGGTCCTGGTTATTATACTGATGAGCTCAGGCCGGGTCCTGGTTATTATACTGATGAGCTCGGGCCGGGTCCTGGTTATTATACTGATGAGCTCGGGCCGGGTCCGGTTATTATACTGATGAGCTCAGGCCGGGTCCTGGTTACTATACTGATGAGCTCGGGCCGGGTCCTGGTTACTATACTGATGAGCTCAGGCCGGGTCCTGGTTACTATACTGATGAGCTCAGGCCGGGTCCTGGTTACTATACTGATGAGCTCGGGCCGGGTCCTGGTTACTATACTGATGAGCTCGGGCCGGGTCCTGGTTACTATACTGATGAGCTCGGGCCGGGTCCTGGTTATTATACTGATGAGCTCGGGCCGGGTCCTGGTTATTATACTGATGAGCTCAGGCCGGGTCCTGGTTATTATACTGATGAGCTCGGGCCGGGTCCTGGTTACTATACTGATGAGCTCGGGCCGGGTCCTGGTTACTATACTGATGAGCTCGGGCCGGGTCCTGGTTACTATACTGATGAGCTCGGGCCGTGTCCTGGTTACTATACTGATGAGCTCGGGCCGGGTCCTGGTTATTATACTGATGAGCTCGGGCCGGGTCCTGGTTATTATACTGATGAGCTCGGGCCGGGTCCTGGTTATTATACTGATGAGCTCGGGCCGGGTCCTGTTATTATACTGATGAGCTCGGGCCGGGTCCTGGTTATTATACTGATGAGCTGAGTCCAGGTCCTAGTTATTATACTGATGAGCTCGGGCCGGGTCCTGGTTATTATACTGATGAGCTCGGGCCGGGTCCTGTTATTATACTGATGAGCTCGGGCCGGGTCCTGGTTACTATACTGATGAGCTCGGGCCGGGTCCTGGTTATTATACTGATGAGCTCCGGCCGGGTCCTGGTTATTATACTGATGAGCTCCGGCCGGGTCCTGGTTATTATACTGATGAGCTCAGGCCGGGTCCTGGTTACTATACTGATGAGCTCGGACCGGGTCCTAGTTATTATACTGATGAGCTCGGGGCGGGTCCTGGTTATTATACTGATGAGCTCGGGCTGAGTCCTGGTTATTATACTGATGAGCTCCGGCCGGGTCCTGGTTATTATACTAATGAGCTCGGGCCGGGTCCTGGTTACTATACTGATGAGCTCGGGCCGGGTCCTGGTTATTATACTGATGAGCTCGGGCCGGGTCCTGGTTATTATACTGATGAGCTCGGGCCGGGTCCTGGTTACTATACTGATGAGCTCAGGCCGGGTCCTGGTTATTATACTGATGAGCTCAGGCCGGGTCCTAGTTATTATACTGATGAGCTCGGGCCGGGTCCGGTTATTATACTGATGAGCTCAGGCCGGGTCCTGGTTACTATAATGATGAGCTCGGGCCGGGTCCTGGTTATTATACTGATGAGCTCAGGCCGGGTCCTGGTTATTATACTGATGAGCTACGGCCGGGTACTGGTTACTATACTGATGAGCTCGGGCCGGGTCCTGGTTATTATACTGATGAGCTCGGGCCGGGTCCTGGTTATTATACTGATGAGCTCGGGACGGGTCCTGGTTACTATACTGATGAGCTCGGGCCGGGTCCTGGTTATTATACTGATGAGCTCGGGCCGGGTCCTGGTTATTATACTGATGAGCTCAGGCCGGGTTCTGGTTATTATACTGATGAGCTCGGGCCGGGTCCTGGTTATTATACTGATGAGCTCGGGTCGGGTCCTGGTTATTATACTGATGAGCTCGGGTCGGGTCCTGGTTACTATACTGATGAGCTCGGGCCGGGTCCTGGTTACTATACTGATGAGCTCGGGTCGGGTCCTGGTTATTATACTGATGAGCTCGGGCCGGGTCCTGGTTACTATACTGATGAGCTCAGGCCGGGTCCTGGTTATTATACTGATGAGCTCAGGCCAGGTCCTGGTTATTATACTGATGAGCTCAGGCCGGGTCCTGGTTATTATACTGATGAGCTCGGGCCGGGTCCTGGTTATTATACTGATGAGCTCGGGCCGGGTCCTGGTTATTATACTGATGAGCTGAGTCCAGGTCCTAGTTATTATACTGATGAGCTCGGGCCGGGTCCTGGTTATTATACTGATGAGCTCGGGCCGGGTCCTGTTATTATACTGATGAGCTCGGGCCGGGTCCTGGTTACTATACTGATGAGCTCGGGCCGGGTCCTGGTTACTATACTGATGAGCTCGGGCCGGGTCCTGGTTATTATACTGATGAGCTCCGGCCGGGTCCTGGTTATTATACTGATGAGCTCCGGCCGGGTCCTGGTTATTATACTGATGAGCTCAGGCCGGGTCCTGGTTACTATACTGATGAGCTCGGACCGGGTCCTAGTTATTATACTGATGAGCTCGGGGCGGGTCCTGGTTATTATACTGATGAGCTCGGGCCGAGTCCTGGTTATTATACTGATGAGCTCCGGCCGGGTCCTGGTTATTATACTGATGAGCTCGGGCCGGGTCCTGGTTACTATACTGATGAGCTCGGGCCGGGTCCTGGTTATTATACTGATGAGCTCGGGCCGGGTCCTGGTTATTATACTGATGAGCTCTGGCCGGGTCCTGGTTACTATACTGATGAGCTCAGGCCGGGTCCTGGTTATTATACTGATGAGCTCAGGCCGGGTCCTAGTTATTATACTGATGAGCTCAGGCCGGGTCCTGGTTACTATAATGATGAGCTCGGGCCGGGTCCTGGTTACTATACTGATGAGCTCGGGCCGGGTCCTGGTTATTATACTGATGAGCTCAGGCCGGGTCCTGGTTATTATACTGATGAGCTCAGGCCGGGTCCTGGTTATTATACTGATGAGCTCAGGCCGGGTCCTGGTTACTATACTGATGAGCTCGGGCCGGGTCCTGGTTATTATACTGATGAGCTCGGGCCGGGTCCTGGTTATTATACTGATGAGCTCGGGCCGGGTCCTGGTTACTATACTGATGAGCTCGGGCCGGGTCCTGGTTATTATACTGATGAGCTCGGGCCGGGTCCTGGTTATTATACTGATGAGCTCAGGCCGGGTTCTGGTTATTATACTGATGAGCTCGGGCCGGGTCCTGGTTATTATACTGATGAGCTCGGGTCGGGTCCTGGTTATTATACTGATGAGCTCGGGTCGGGTCCTGGTTACTATACTGATGAGCTCGGGTCGGGTCCTGGTTACTATACTGATGAGCTCGGGCCGGGTCCTGGTTATTATACTGATGAGCTCGGGCCGGGTCCTGGTTATTATACTGATGAGCTCGGGCCGGGTCCTGGTTACTATACTGATGAGCTCGGGCCGGGTCCTGTTATTATACTAATGAGCTCAGGCCGGGTCCTGGTTATTATACTGATGAGCTCGGGCCGGGTCCGGTTATTATACTGATGAGCTCGGGTCGGGTCCTGGTTATTATACTAATGAGCTCAGGCCGGGTCCTGTTACTATACTGATGAGCTCGGGCCGGGTCCTGGTTATTATACTGATGAGCTCGGGCCGGGTCCTGGTTATTATACTGATGAGTTCGGGGCGGGTCCTGGTTATTATACTGATGAGCTCGGGCCGGGTCCGGTTATTATACTGATGAGCTCGGGTCGGGTCCTGGTTATTATACTGATGAGCTCAGGCCGGGTCCTGGTTATTATACTGATGAGCTCGGGCCGGGTCCTGGTTATTATACTGATGAGCTCGGGCCGGGTCCTGTTACTATACTGATGAGCTCGGGCCGGGTCCGGTTATTATACTGATGAGCTCGGGTCGGGTCCTGGTTATTATACTGATGAGCTCGGGCCGGGTCCTGGTTACTATACTGATGAGCTCGGGTCGGGTCCTGGTTATTATACTGATGAGCTCGGGCCGGGTCCTGGTTACTATACTGATGAGCTCGGGTCGGGTCCTGGTTATTATACTGATGAGCTCCGGCCGGGTCCTGGTTAATATACTGATGAGCTCGGGCCGGGTCCTGGTTATTATACTGATGAGCTCGGGCCGGGTCCTGGTTACTATACTGATGAGCTCAGGCCGGGTCCTGGTTACTATACTGATGAGCTTGGGCCGGGTCCTGGTTATTATACTGATGAGCTCAGGCCGGGTCCTGGTTATTATACTGATGAGCTCAGGCCGGGTCCTGTTACTATACTGATGAGCTCAGGCCGGGTCCTGTTACTATACTGATGAGCTCGGGCCGGGTCCTGGTTACTATACTGATGAGCTCGGGCCGGGTCCTGTTACTATACTGATGAGCTCGGGCCGGGTCCTGGTTACTATACTGATGAGCTCGGGCCGGGTCCTGTTATTATACTGATGAGCTCGGGCCGGGTCCTGTTACTATACTGATGAGCTCAGGCCGGGTCCTGGTTACTATACTGATGAGCTCGGGCCGGGTCCTGTTACTATACTGATGAGCTCGGGCCGGGTCCTGGTTACTATACTGATGAGCTCGGGCCGGGTCCTGTTACTATACTGATGAGCTCGGGCCGGGTCCTGGGTATTATACTGATGAGCTCGGGCCGGGTCCTGTTACTATACTGATGAGCTCGGGCCGGGTCCTGTTACTATACTGATGAGCTCGGGCCGGGTCCTGTTACTATACTGATGAGCTCAGGCCGGGTCCTGGTTATTATACTGATGAGCTCGGGCCGGGTCCTGTTACTATACTGATGAGCTCGGGCCGGGTCCTGTTTCTATACTGATGAGCTCAGGCCGGGTCCTGGTTACTATACTGATGAGCTCGGGCCGGGTCCTGTTACTATACTGATGAGCTCAGGCCGGGTCCTGGTTACTATACTGATGAGCTCGGGCCGGGTCCTGTTACTATACTGATGAGCTCGGGCCGGGTCCTGTTACTATACTGATGAGCTCGGGCCCCTGAGAACAGTCAGTGGATATTACACGGTACATCAGTGATGCCGTTGAGTCGCGGTGCTTGGATTTATACCGCTGCCTCCCTGCTCCTGCGCCGGCCGCGTGATTACACACATAGATAACAGAGGCGGCTCACAGGCGCCCCCTGCTGACTCGCTGCCATCACACTCATTGGTTTTGCTCTCTCTTCTCTCGCAGGATAATACACATCTGATCTCCCAGGAGACGAGGGAAGAAAGGACTTTTTTTCTATTTTTGGAATTGCTGCAATTGTATTATCCAGAGAAGAACGGACACAATACAAGAGGACGAAATACACCCGGGGTCAGCGAGGACTCCCATGGGGCAGATACAGAGGACATGGGGGATCAGCAGACGTCCAGGCTATATACCATTATACTGGCTGATAGCTGCCTCTCCACCCCTGGTGATTATTGTATTTCTGAATGTAGAAAACACTACATCTCCTACAATGCAATACAGGCAGAATTATGTGACCTATATCTGCTGTTATAGACGTGCATGCTTCTACGATTACATGCAGCATATGTGCAGAATACGGAATGCGGCTCTGGAGGAGGAGACATGATGTAACAGCAGAATAGTGAGTGCAGCTCTGGAGGATGAGACATGATGTAACAGCAGAATAGTGAGTGCAGCTCTGGAGGATGAGACAGGATGTAACAGCAGAATAGTGAGTGCAGCTCTGGAGGATGAGACAGGATGTAAGAGCAGAATAGTGAGTGCAGCTCTGGAGGATGAGACAGGATGTAACAGCAGAATAGTGAGTGCAGCTCTGGAGGATGAGACATGATGTAACAGCAGAATAGTGAGTGCAGCTCTGGAGGATGAGACATGATGTAACAGCAGAATAGTGAGTGCAGCTCTGGAGGATGAGACAGGATGTAAGAGCAGAATAGTGAGTGCAGCTCTGGAGGATGAGACATGATGTAACAGCAGAATAGTGAGTGCAGCTCTGGAGGATGAGACAGGATGTAAGAGCAGAATAGTGAGTGCAGCTCTGGAGCATGAGACAGGATGTAACAGCAGAATAGTGAGTGCAGCTCTGGACGATGAGACCTGATGTAACAGCAGAATAGTGAGGGCAGCTCTGGAGGATGAGACAGGATGTAACAGCAGAATTTTAAATGCAGCTCTAGAGGTGACTATAGTACAACAGGATATCTGTTTCCAGTCAATGTAAACAGCATTGAGCCCAGACTGCACTAATACATTGTAACAACTCCACAGATCAGGCCTGGTGTCTGTGCTACTCTCTATTCTCCTCTGCAGTCAGGCCTGGTGTCTGTGCCGCTCTCTATTCTCCTGTGTAGTCAGGCCTGGTGTCTGTGCCGCTCTCTATTCTCCTCTGCAGTCAGGCCTGGTGTCTGTGCCGCTCTCTATTCTCCTGTGTAGTCAGGCCTGGTGTCTGTGCTACTCTCTATTCTCCTGTGTAGTCAGGCCTGGTGTCTGTGCTACTCTCTATTCTCCTGTGTAGTCAGGCCTGGTGTCTGTGCTACTCTCTATTCTCCTCTGCAGTCAGGCCTGGTGTCTGTGCTACTCTCTATTCTCCTCTGCACTCAGGCCTGGTGTCTGTGCTACTCTCTATTCTCCTGTGTAGTCAGGCCTGGTGTCTGTGCCGCTCTCTATTCTCCTGTGTAGTCAGGCCTGGTGTCTGTGCCGCTCTCTATTCTCCTGTGTAGTCAGGCCTGGTGTCTGTGCCGCTCTCTATTCTCCTCTGCAGTCAGGCCTGGTGTCTGTGCCGCTCTCTATTCTCCTCTGCAGTCAGGCCTGGTGTCTGTGCTACTCTCTATTCTCCTCTGCAGTCAGGCCTGGTGTCTGTGCTACTCTCTATTCTCCTCTGCAGTCAGGCCTGGTGTCTGTGCCGCTCTCTATTCTCCTCTGCAGTCAGGCCTGGTGTCTGTGCCACTCTCTATTCTCCTCTGCAGTCAGGCCTGGTGTCTGTGCCGCTCTCTATTCTCCTCTGCAGTCAGGCCTGGTGTCTGTGCCGCTCTCTATTCTCCTGTGTAGTCAGGCCTGGTGTCTGTGCCGCTCTCTATTCTCCTCTGCAGTCGGGTCTCCCACGTCTTTGCAGCGTCGGTCTTGGCCCCAGGATCTTGCTTTTCTTTTCTTTATAAAGCTTTTTAGAGCTATTTTCTCCCTATAATTCTGATTTCCATGGAAACTGCCGGAGCGCTGGGCGGCCGGGACTCAGGATGTGTATAGGATGTGTGAGCCCCCCCGCCATAAGGAGTACATCTACAGGCGGAGTATACAGTGCAAGGACAGAGAGACAAGGGCACCGCCGCCCCACCGCTCTGATCCCCCATGTTACATGTAAGGATTTATATAGTAGAGAGAAGCACAAAATACCAACACATAGTAAGAGGGAAATTATATATATATATATATTAGAGAGAGAGAGAGAGATCATCTAGCAAGCAGTGAGGTCGGGGGATAAGATGGGCGCTCACCTTTCCATTAGGGCTGGCCTTCTTAAATACTCTGCAGAAAAAAAGAAAAGAAACACATCAGACAATGCTCTGTGAGTTCCAGCCTGGATAATACATTGTACATATCTAGTCCTGCTCTCAGCTGTATCCAGTGTACACAATGCTCTGTGAGCTCCAGACTGATACATTGTACATAGCTAGTCCTGCTCTCAGCTGTATCCAGTGCAGACAATGCTCTGTGAGCTCCAGACTGATACATTGTACATAGTTAGTCCTCCTCTCAGCTGTATCCAGTGTAGACAATGCTCTGTGAGCTCCAAACTAATACATTGTACATACCTAGTCCTGCTCTCAGCTGTATCCAGTGTAGGCAATGCTCTGTGAGCTGCAGACTGATACATTGTACATAGCTAGTTCTGCTCTCAGCTGTATCCAGTATAGACAATGCTCTGTGAGCTCCAGACTGATACATTGTACATAGCTAGTCCTGCTCTCAGCTGTATCCAGTGTAGACAATGCTCTGTGAGCTCTACAGACTGATACATTGTACATAGCTAGTCCTGCTCTCAGCTGTATCCAGTGTAGACAATGCTCTGTGAGCTCCAGCCTGGATGATACATTGTACATAGCTAGTTCTGCTCTCAGCTGTATACAGTGTAGACAATGTTCTGTAAGCTCCAGACTGATACATTGTACATAGCTAGTCCTGCTCTCAGCTGTATCCAGTGTAGACAACGCTCTGTGAGCTCCAGACTGATACATTGTACATAGCTAGTTCTGCCCCCAGCTGAGAAGTGATACAGAGAGAGAGGCACTTTTCAACACTCAGGAGAAGAGAGAACCCCTGTGGAGGAAACCTTTTAGGGAACCATGGCTCAACATGTTACTCAAACTGACAACAAATTGTACCCAGTACCTGATATACAATGTTAATAGCAAAAAAGAGCAGCTATAATAATACACGCATTGTTATACAGGTGATAGGTAAACTGTTGGGCAGGTGGGAATCGTGATAAATGAGAGAGTCATGAGATGATGGAACCCACCGCCCCCTCATGCAGTATATTATATGACTACTCTCAGCTCCATTGATTGTCTGGTTCTCTCAGTATTTCACAATGTGCGTTCTCTGCAGTAACCATAGGAACGGCTCAGTCTCCAGACTTATAATGAGGCGGCTCTCTCTGCCCCTCTCCCAGCAGGAAGTCTCAGCACAGTCACTCCGGTCCTCAATCTGACCATGGGGTGGAGCAGGGAGCAGGACCCAAGCAGCACAGAGTATTTCAGCAGAGGAATATACTGATCCTATGGGAGGTTACTGACAGGAGAACATATAGTGACGGGTGTATGGTCCTCCCAGCAGCACAGAGTATTTTAGCAGAGGAATATACTGATCCTATGGGAGGTTACTCACAGGAAAACATATAGTGAAGGGTGTATGGTCCAGATACCAACATAACAGAAGGTGTTGGGTCCTCCCAGCAGCACAGAGGATATCAGGGGAAGACTGTGTAGATCATATGGGCTTACAAACTGATCATGACAACGTGTAAGACATAGGGGGAGATTTATCAAAGGTGCAAACTACCCACAGCAGCCAATCACAGCTCAGCTTTAGGCAGTGCTGAAAGGAAAGCTGAGCTGTGATTGGTTGCTGTGGGCAGTTTGCACCAGTCTAAATTTTACACCCTTTGATAAATCTCCCCCAGAGGGTTCACCCAGCAGCACAGAGGATTTCAGGAGAAGACTGTGCTGATCCTGTGGGGGGTTACAGGCTGATAATTACATAGTATAAGGTGTAGGGTCCTCCCAGCAGCACAGAGGATTTCAGGAGAGGACTGTGCTGATCCTGTGGGGGTTACAGGCTGATAATTACATAGTATAGGGTGTAGGGTCCTCCCAGCAGCACAGAGGATTTGAGGAGAGGACTGTGCTGATCCTGTGGGGGGTTACAGGCTGATAATTACATAGTATAAGGTGTAGGGTCCTCCCAGCAGCACAGAGGATTTGAGGAGAGGACTGTGCTGATCCTGTGGGGGGTTACAGGCTGATAATTACATAGTATAGGGTGTAGGGTCCTCCCAGCAGCACAGAGGATTTGAGGAGAGGACTGTGCTGATCCTGTGGGGGCTTGCAGACTGAGGAGTATATAGTGGAGGGTGCACAGAGGATTTCAGGAGAGGAGTGTGTATTGAGCGGTCTGGGGTGAGGTTAATGCCAGTTACGATCACTTAGTGGCGGGGCGGCCGCAGAGGCATCGATCGCAGCGCAGCCTCCATTCACATCCACACAATCTGTCCCACAAATTGTTTTTGCAGTCGATATAAGGCTGAGGATTGTGCCGGGGGGGGGGGGGGGGGGGAGGGCTCCGCAGTTATGTAACCTGCTGTGTGCTGGGCCCCGGGATGGAAGGAGTTCAGCTCTGAAGCTTCAGTACATGAAAAAAGCTTCAACATTAAAATCCCCCCCAGACACACACCACACACACACCACACACACACACACACATACATACACACACCACCTACACACACACACACATCTACACACACCACATACATACCTACACACCCCACACACATACACACACCACACACACATACACACATACCTACACACCCCACACACATACCACCTACACACACACCACACACACACACACACACACACATACCTACACCCCCCACACACACACACCACCTACACACACCACACACACACATACACCACCTACACACACACCACACACACACACACACCACCTACACACACCACACACACACACATACACCACCTACACACACCACACACACACACACACACCACCTACACACCACACACACACACACACACACCACCTACACACCACACCCACACCTACACACCCCCCCACACACACACACACACCACCTACACACCACACACACACCTACACCCCCCCACACACACACACACACACCACCTACACACACCACCTTCACACACCTACACACACCTACACACCCCACACACATACCACCTACACACACACACCACACACATACCTACACACCCCACACACACATACACACACCACCTACACACACACACACCACACACATACCTACACACCCCAAACACACCACACACATACCTACACACACCACACACATACCTACACACACCACACCCATACCTACACACACCACACATACACACACATACCTACACACACCACACATACATACACACACATACCTACACACATCACACATACCTACACACCCCACACACACACACCACCTACACACCCCACACACACACACACACCACCTACACACACCACCTTCACACACCTACACTACACGCCTACCTACACACACAACACACATCCACACACACCTACACCTTCACACACCAAACACATAAACACACGCCTGCACACACCTACACATACATACACACACACCTACCTACACACACACACACCACACACATATACACACCTATACACACCACACACATACACCTACACACACACCTACACAAACACACTCTGCTCCTGGGGATGGCTGCACTGTATTGCAATGATCTGTCCCCTCGCTCTGGAGCAGCGTGCTGTCAGGCAGAAGTAACAGGACTTATATAACTCCCATTATCCTCCAATACAGCAGCCGGGGACAGGTAGGACCTGGAGCCCCAACAAGGTCTCCTGAGGTCCCTGGTGCCGCACTCCCCTCTGTGTAAAGGCTAAAAAATTCTGCAATACTGTGTGCAAACAGCAAGACCATATAGTGCCCTAATACTGCCATACTGTGTGCAAATAGGACCATATAGTGCCCTAATACTGCCATACTGTGTGCAAATAGGACCATATAGTGCCCTAATACTGCCATACTGTGTGCAAATAGGACCATATAGTGCCCTAATACTGCTATACTGTGTAAGAATTTAATCTGCCATACAGCAAGTTGAGCGGCTTGCCTCAGGCAGCAGATTGCAGAGTTCTTGTTCTTCTTACCGGCCTAAATCACAGCATCTCCTCCTCCTCCTGCTGCTGACAGTTATCATGGGATCACCTACATCACCTACAAATGGTGGCTGCACGCAGATATGGAAGGCAAAGGATTGTTATATAGAGGTATATAGAGCCCTATAACAGGGGATTGTTATATAGAAGAATACAATATAAGTTTTCTTGTATATAGGAGCAGTATTATAGTAGTTATATTCCTGTATATAGGAGCGAGCAGTATTATAGTAGTTATATTCCTGTATATAGGAGCAGTATTATAGTAGTTATATCCCTGTATATAGGGGCAGTATTATAGTAGTTATATCCCTGTATATAGGAGTAGTATTATAGTAGTTATATTCCTGTATATAGGAGCAGTATTATAGTAGTTATATTCCTGTATATAGGGGCAGTATTATAGTAGTATATCCCTGTATATAGGGAGCAGTATTATAGTAGTTATATTCCTGTATATAGGAGCAGTATTATAGTAGTTATATTCCTGTATATAGGAGCAGTATTATAGTAGTTATATTCCTGTATATAGGAGGAGTATTATAGTAGTTATATTCCTGTATATAGGGGCAGTATTATAGTAGTATATCCCTGTATATAGGGAGCAGTATTATAGTAGTTATATTCCTGTATATAGGAGCAGTATTATAGTAGTTATATTCTTGTCTATAGGAGCAGTATTATAGTAGTTATATTCCTGTATATAGGAGCAGTATTATAGTAGTTATATCCCTGTATACAGGAGCAGTATTATAGTAGTTATGCGGTTCAGGGAAGAAACAGAGTGCTGCACCTCACACCTATGGCTGATACTAGTGCCCCTAGGCTAAATAAAAAACACATCAGAATTTTGTGTATGAATTGATCAAGCCATACTGCCCCATGTACCTCGTGCCGGTATCTGATACACATGGGTCCCTACACTAAGTCCACACCGTGCCAGTCAGTGGCCACCAACCCCGCAGGCGTGCACAGTCAGGGAACGGGGGCCATGGGACGGCCCTGCGACCCCCATGCCACAGGACCAGACCCAAAAACACCACACCAGAACCCGGCCAGCACCGCCGGCGGAGAAGGTCGCCCCCAAGCAGCACAAGTTTTTTTTTCCCATTCTGTTTGCTGCAGCTATGGTGAGCGCAATACCTTATCCAGACTTGTGCTGCTTGGGGGCGACCTTCTCCGCCGGCGGTGCTGGCCGGGTTCTGGTGTGGTGTTTTTGGGTCTGGTCCTGTGGCATGGGGGTCGCAGGGCCGTCCCATGGCCCCCGTTCCCTGACTGTGCACGCCTGCGGGGTTGGTGGCCACTGACTGGCACGGTGTGGACTTAGTGTAGGGACCCATGTGTATCAGATACCGGCACGAGGTACATGGGGCAGTATGGCTTGATCAATTCATACACAAAATTCTGATGTGTTTTTTATTTAGCCTAGGGGCACTAGTATCAGCCATAGGTGTGAGGTGCAGCACTCTGTTTCTTCCCTGAACCGCATTATAGTAGTTATATTCCTGTATATAGGGAGCAGTATTATAGTGAAAATTTGTTTACTCACCTGTAATTTTACTTTCCTCGAGGCATTAGGCAGCACATATGGGTCTTCAGTACCCACTGACCCCACTCCAGGACCGCCCACCTAGATCTTAGATTAGCATAAAAAAAGGTTAGAACACCTTCCATAGGTTGGAGACAGCATGATTACCCTTAAATATCCACACCTGAGAAACAGCAATTGTGTAATAAAATAGACAACATAAATGCAAATAAAATTTATTGGGAGGGTTAGTGTGCTGCCTAATGCCTCGAGGAAAGTAAAATTACAGGTGAGTAAACAAATTTTCACTTTCCTCTTCGGCTACGGCAGCACATATGGGATATGCAATAGACACAAAAGGGGGGGTTTTAGGTAGTCATACGAGCTGCTGACAGAACTCCCGTACTGAAGGCTGGGTCCCCCGCCTGAGTGTCAAGCCGATAATGCCTTATGAACGTAGATGACGTTGTCCAGGATGCAGCATTACAGATGTCAATCAGCTGTACTTGTTGCCTTTCCGCCCAGGAGGTGGACGTCGCTCGGGTGGAATGTGCTTTTAGAGGATGGGGAGGATCCAATCCCTCAGAGGCATAGGCTTCCAAGATGGTACATTTAATCCACCGCGCCAGCGAATCTTTGGAGGCTTTTAACCCTTTCCTAGGGCCAGAGAACAACACGAAGAGGTTCTCATCTCTGCGGAACTCCTGGACCCGAGATAGATAACACTTCAGAGCTCTCTTGACATCCAGAAGCTGCAGACGTTGTTCTTCCTCAGAGGCTGGATTGGCACAGAAGTCAGGCAAAAACACTTCTCTGTTTATATTGGCAGATGAAGCCACCTTAGGAATGAATGATGGTATAGTCCTGAGCCGGACACCATCCGGCATGAATTTCAGATACGGATAACGGCAAGATAAGGCCTGAAGCTCTCCCAGGCGTTTAGCGGAGGTTACCGCTAGGAGAAACAAAACTTTGAAGGACAACCACTTCAAGTCTATGGATTCTAATGGCTCAAAGGGATGTCGGGTTATTTTATTGAGGACCAGACATAAGTCCCATGTGGCAACAGGTGAACGGACTGAAGGTCTGAGGTTTTTTAGACCTTTAAAGAACCTGGTGATGAGAGGATTATTGGCATATTCTCCGTCTGTATGTGCATTTATAGCTGTCATGTGCACTCTAAGGGTGTTGGCCTTCAAACCCTTTTCGAAACCTTCCTGCAGGAACAGTAGGATAGATGGTACAGAGATCTCATGACCAGTATCTTTAAGCCAGAAGGAAAATTTCCTCCATAGCTTTGTGTAGACAGCATTAGTGGATTTCTTTCTTGAAGAAAGGAGAGTGGTCACAACTTTGTCTGATAAGCCTAAATTCTTCAGTCGGAGCCCCTCAGGAACCGAGCTGTGAGGTGTAATTTGCTGAGCTGCGGGTGATGGAAGCCCCTCTGGAGGAGCAGATCCGGATAGAGGGGAAATGTCCAGTATGTGCCCTGAGACAGCTGATACAGGGCCGCAAACCACGGTCTGCGTGGCCAGAATGGGGTCACTATAATGGTGCGTGGGTTCTCCACTAGCAGCTTTGTTAGAACCCTGGGAATAACTGGAACAGGAGGGAATATGTATATGAACTTGTTCTTCCAGGACATTGTGAAGGCATCTAAAATGTCCGGAGAGTCCCACCTCCTGAGCGAGCAAAACCTCTTCAGTTTGCGGTTGGCTTTCGTCGCCATTAAGTCCCATTGGGGGAGGCCCCACCTGTCCGTCAGCATGTTGAAATATTTCATATTCAACTCCCATTCCCCGGGGAGCAATGTCTGTCGACTCAGAAAGTCCGCCTGATAGTTCAAAGTGCCTTTGATGTGCACCGCCGACAGTGTCGTCACCACTGGTTCTGCCCACTGCATGATCTTTGCACAAAGAGACTGCAGAGATGAACTGCGTGTACCGCCTTGTTTGTTTATATAGTATTTCGCGGTTACATTGTCTGTCTGAATGAGGACGGACTTGTTCATTAACATAGGCTGGAAATGCACCAGCGCCAGGTAGATGGCTAACATTTCCCTGTAGTTTGACGACATCCTGGTAACGGTCTTCGGCCAAACCCCTTGTGTCCAGTGTCCCAGAAGATGGGCACCCCAGCCGGTCTGGGAGGCATCCGTGGTCAGAACAAGCTGCTTTTGCCAGACAAAGCTCCTGCCGGTCAATAAGTTCTTGTCCACAGTCCACCATAGAAGGTCCTGGCGAACAGCAGCTGATATCCGGATCCTGCGATTCAAGGCAGATAGATCCCTGTCCCAGAACTGCAGGATCCCTCTTTGTAGACTCCTCATATGGCTCTTGGCCCAGGGGACCGCCTCTATAGAAGCCGTCAGAAGGCCCAGGACGCTCATTGCCGTTCTCACGGTAACCCAGGGAGACCGAACCAGGTGGAGAATGGCTCCCTTGATTTGTTGAGTCTTCTCCTGAGGAAGAAAAATCTTCATTTCCAGCAAATCCACCATCAGACCCAGAAAACGAATTCTGTTTGCTGGCACAAGCTGTGACTTCTGGAAGTTTATTATAAACCCCACTTTCTGTAGAAGAGTAATGGCTGTCTGGAGATGCGCCCGGAGAGACTGAGCTGATGCGGCTATTAGAAGCCAGTCGTCCAGGTATTGTACCAGCTTGATGCCCTGGAGTCTCAGAGCTGCTACTAAGACAACAGTCACTTTTGTGAAGATCCTCGGTGATGGGGATAACCCGAATGGCAGGGCTTTGAATTGATAATGGAGAATACGGCCGCCGACTGCCAATGCAAGCCTGAGAAATCTTCTGGACTTCACCTGGATAGGGATATGGAGGTACGCATCTTTCAGGTCGAGCGATGCCATGAATTCCCCTTCCTGAGCCAGACTGTAGACTGACCTGATGGTGTCCATTCTGAACTTTGTCTTGACCAGGTGCTTGTTCAGATACCTTAGGTCTATGATGAGACGCCAAGTGCCGTCCGCCTTCAGGACTGGGAATACCCGAGAGTAGACCCCCCGGAATTCTTCTCCTGCAGGAACACGCTCGATGGCGTCTTTTAGCACAAATTCCTGAAGAAGGATGGAGATTCGGGCTTCTCGAAAGTTGCAGATGAACCTCTCCCTGGGCAGGTGTTGAAATTCTAGGGCATATCCCTGTTTTATGATGTTGAGAACCCAGGGATCGTTGGTAACAGACTGCCAGGCTGGAAAGTAATCCAGAAGCCTTGCCCCAACAGCCACAGGAGGCCTGGCGTCAGAACTCCTGCTTGGGATTATCGGGCTGCTTTCTCCGGGATTTATCCTGGAACCTGCCACGAAACCTCCGTTCTGATCTGTCCTGCCCCTGGCGCCTCCGAAAGGAACCTCGGCCTCTTTGATAGCGGAAATTACGATACCTCCTATATCTGAAGGATGTAGGCAGGGACAGAGAATTATCCTTCTTATTCCGCTGCATCACCTTGTCGAGTTTAGAACCAAACAGTTTCCCGGGCTCAAAGGGCAACGCACAGAAGTTTGACTTGGAGGCCACATCTCCCGTCCAGGGCTTGATCCAGATCGCCCTCCTGGCTGCATTGGCCAGAGCCATATTCTTGGCAGCAATCTTGACCGCATCTAAGGAGAAGTCGCATAAATATTCGGCCGCCATTTTTAATGTGGCTACCTGCTCAGCAAGATCCTCCCGGTGAACACCGTCACTGATATCCGTAGCTAGGTGACTCAGCCATACTCTCACGGCTCTTGCCACAGGGACAGAGGCTAGTGAGGCTTTGCTTAGGGAGGCCAGGTTGACATGGGATCTCTTTAGAAACGTGTCTGCCTTTCTGTCCATCGCATCCTTTAACATAGAGGACTCATCACTGGGAAAATAAGACCTTTTAGACAGGTTAGCAATGGCGTCATCAACACTACTAGGCCCTTCCCAGGCTTCAGACATGGCTGGATCAAGTTTATACACCGCCTTGAATCTAGAACCAAGGTCCAGGCGCTTATCTGGCTTTTGCCATTGTTTCTCCATAATGGTGTTTAGCAGCTGGTGTCCCGGCAACACAGAAGAACGTCTTTTAGGGAAGTAAAACAGATTATTTTTATCTTGGTCCTGACCCTCAGACTGCTTGGTTTCCATACACCCTTTGACATGGTCAATCAACTTATCTGTATTTTCTTTCCTGAACAGATAGTAATCCTCTGTAATCTTATCAGACCCTGAACTGACATCAGACTCATAGCTGTCAGCCGACTCAGCGGTATCATGTCTGGATTGTCTACGGGGTCTTTTCGAGGAAGAGGGACCTGCTTCCTCCATGTGAGACTTGAACCAGTTGAAAAATTTTCTGGCCTCAGACACCAGATCAGAAGACTCCTTAGGAGGAGCACAGCCCTTACAGATATTATCAGGATAATCATCAGGTAATGTACGGAGGCATAGTACACACTTGTGGCTGGCAGGATAGTGATCTGCATGTCTGGATGAGTGTCTGGAGGAGTGCCTGGAATGAGCAGATTCTGCATACTGAGCAGTACATGGGTCACAGATATTGCTAGGTGAATCATCTGGCAGAGGTTGTTTGCATATTGAACAGATACGGTGCCTGGACTTAGAGCCTCTTTTCCTACTAGAATGGCTTGACATCTGCATATAAACATACAAAAACAACACTAACTAAACTATGCTGTAAAAAACATAGTAGAAGGGGCAACTGAACCATATGATTACCTTAGTGGCGGAAGCACCCGGCTGCCTAGTACATCAGAGACCAGTGTCAGTTACTTACCAGCAACCTTTAATACCCTTCTTCCAAATAAGAGGAGACTCCACCTGCTGGGTGTCATAGTAGGCGACAGTGACACCAGGGTTTCAGACCGGAAGTGACTCCCGCCCCTCCGGACCGGAAGCGCGTCCCGGAATGCGCCTGATGTGCGCTCCGGTACAGGACACCGGCCTGAACATGGCCCACCTGCATCCCGAAGCGCCGCCTCGGCGGCGCCGACCGGAAGCGCGTCACCGCAGCGCCGCCGGCCGGAAGCGCGTCACCGCAGCGCCCCTGGCCGGAAGCGCGTCACCGCAGCGCCGCCGGCCGGAAGCGCGTCACCGCAGCGCCGCCAGCCGGAAGTGCGTCATCGCAACGGCGCCGGCCGGAAGTACGTTACCACAGTGCGAACGCCGCACCGAAACAACACGGACCACTGAAGGTAAACTGTAATTTAATAGCAACTACCTACTCTATCACTGCACTTGACAGGCTCACTAGGAAGAGTCTCTAGAAGCTAGGAGGCATATAGAAGCAGTTGGAATTGATGTATAATCGGGACCCAGCATTGGTACTTAGTATAAAGCATACCCGGGACCCTGCACCGGTATATAGTAGCAGTGGCTGGAATACTATACCATCAGCGGCTGGCATCCACAATGCATAACCGGGACCAAGCACCGGCAATAGCACAAATATGCATACCCGGGACCCCGCACCGGTACTCAGCATAACATCAGCGGCTGGACTCATAATGCATAACCGGGACATCGCACCGGTAACAGTACCATAATGCATAACCGGGACCCCGCACCGGTATTTAGCATAACATCAGCGGCTGGAATTCATAATGCATAACCGGGACATCGCACCGGAAAACAGTACCATAATGCATAACCGGGACCCCGCACCGGTATTTAGCATAACATCAGCGGCTGGAATTCATAACTAATAAGAAGAATCTGTAATTAACGATGTAGTTATGCCCCGCATAACCTAGGAATCCTTGTACCTAAAAGAATAAAAACATACTTACTTAAGTGGAGGTGGAGAGGTGGGCAGCCTGGAGGTGCGTAGCACCAGAAGGACCAGAGGACTGAAAAAAACACAATTGCTGTTTCTCAGGTGTGGATATTTAAGGGTAATCATGCTGTCTCCAACCTATGGAAGGTGTTCTAACCTTTTTTTATGCTAATCTAAGATCTAGGTGGGCGGTCCTGGAGTGGGGTCAGTGGGTACTGAAGACCCATATGTGCTGCCGTAGCCGAAGAGGAAAGTAGTTATATCCTTGTATATAGGGAGCAGTATTATAGTAGTTATATTCCTGTATATAGGAGCAGTATTATAGTAGTTATATTCCTGTATATAGGGAGCAGTATTATAGTAGTTATATCCTTGTATATAGGAGCAGTATTATAGTAGTTATATCCTTGTATATAGGAGCAGTATTATAGTAGTTATATTCCTGTATATTGGAGCAGTATTATAGTAGTTATGGTCTGGCAGACCTGATGAAGCGCATTACCACGTGAAAACGTTTGTCTGATTGCACCCGCTCCTCTACCTTCCCCCTTCCCTGCCGCAAGTCCTACCTGGATCAATAAAGATTTCTTCAGCGTCTTCGTGGTGAGTGTCCGCTCTTACTTATCTTCATGTGCCTATGTTGGATTGACTGTTAGCGTTGAACACCTCCACCAGCTGGTTGCCACATATGATCCAGACGATAGCTCACCGCCATCCAAATCACTTTATTCAGTTGTGTCAGCTGTAATGCCAGCCATCAGACTCTCTCACAAGTTCATTATAGTAGTTATGTTTCTGTATATAGGGAGCATTATTATAGTAGTTATATTCTAGTCTATAGGGGGCAGTATATTATGGCAGGTATATTCTGTATTATTATAGCGGTTATATTCTTGTCTATAGGGGGCAGTATTATGGCAGGTATATTCTGTATTATTATAGCGGTTATATTCTTGTCCATAGGGGGCAGTATTATGGCAGGTATATTACTATAGCGGTTATATACTTGAGTTGTAGCAGCTGTATATACAATGATTTATTCGGAGAGCATATTTGATACATGAAGTTGTGAATAAGTGCTGTGTACAGATCGGAGCTCTGGGCAGACTTCCAGCTTTGTGAGAATTACACGTAAGCTGTGGATCTAATTGATATCAATATCCGCACATCATGTGGACTTTTATGCGTCTCTGTAGATTTGATACAAAAAAAAAAAAAAAGAAGAAACCGGGGAAATTACAGTTTAATAACATTGTGAGATTCACTGAATGAACGTCCCATCCTCCTCGGCTGAGACTCATCCCTGTCTACCATAATGCTGGTTAGGTGATGGCTCCCCCTGGGTGCCCCCCAGCTTAGCTAATGGCTCCTCCTGGGTGCCCCCCTGATAAGATGATGGCTTCTCCCCAGATGCTCCCCCTGGTAAGCTAATTGCTCCCCCTGGCTGCACCCCCTGGTTAGGTAATGACTGCCCCTGGGTGCGTCTTCTTGTTACATGATGGCTCCCCTTGGGTGCGCACCCAGGTTAGCTGACTCCCCCTGGGTACTCCTCCTGGTTAGATAATGGGTTTTCCCTGGTTGCGCCCCCCTGGTTAGATGATGGCTCCCCCCGGATGCTCCCCCTGGTTAGATAATGGCTCCCCCGGGGTGTGCCCCCTGGTTAGCTGACTCCCCCTAGTTAGATAATGTGTTTTCCCTGGTTAGATGATGGCTCCCCCCGGATGCTCCCCCTGGTTAGATGATGGCTCCCCTTTGGTGCGCCCCCTGGTTAGCTGACTCCCCCTGGTTAGATAATGTGTTTTCCCTGGTTGTGCCCCCTGGTTAGATGATGGCTCCCCACGGATGCTCCCCCTGGTTAGATGATGGCTCCCCCTGGGTGCTCCCCCTGGTTAGATGATGGCTCCCTTTGGGTGCCCCCCTGGTTAGATTATGGCTTCCCCTGGGTGCTCCCCCTGGCTAGATGATAGCTCCCCCTGGTTAGATGATTTCTCCCCCTGGGTGCGCCCCCTGGTTAGATGATGGCTCCCTTTGGGTGCCCCCCTGGTTAGATTATGGCTTCCCCTGGGTGCTCCCCCTGGTTAGATGATAGCTCCCCCTGGGTGTGCCCCCTGGTTAGATGATGGCTCCCCCTGGGTGCCCCCCTGGTTAGATGATTGCACCCCCTGGTTAGATGATTGCCCCCCCTGGTTAGATGATTGCCCCCCCTGGTTAGATGATTGCCCCCCTGGTTAGATGATTGCACCCCCTGGTTAGATGATTGCACCCCCTGGTTAGATGATTGCACCCCCTGGATAGATGATTGCACCCCCTGGATAGATGATTGCCCCCCCTGGTTAGATGATTGCACCCCTTGGTTAGATGATTGCACCCCCTGGATAGATGATTGCACCCCCTGGATAGATGATTGCACCCCCTGGTTAGATGATTGCACCCCCTGGATAGATGATTGCACCCCCTGGATAGATGATTGCACCCCCTGGTTAGATGATTGCACCCCCTGGATAGATGATTGCACCCCCTGGATAGATGATTGCACCCCCTGGATAGATGATTGCACCTCCTGGTTAGATGATTGTGCCCCCTGGTTAGATGATTGCGCCCCCTGGTTAGATGATTGCGCCCCCTGGTTAGCGCTCTGGCACTGCACATACATGAAGATATTACATTGCAGCCCCCTGTGGTTTGTGTTTGCTCTTCAAGGCTTCTAGCTCTAATACCCCCAGTAATCTGCTTAAAGAGGGAGAAGCAAAGGAAGTCTGGACAGGAGAGTCAGCCCCCCCCCCCCAGGTGCGGCAGGTAGAGCCCGACCCTCCTGTCCTGCCCGGCTGATGGCACTTATCATCTATTATACAGTATTCTCCCAGGCTGGAGGCCGAGTGGCGCCAGGGCTGCTTATCCGCCATCATTCACTCCTATACATATCCAGCAAGTTCTTCCCAGCATTGATTTCTGCCTCTGTCAGCGTCTATACACGGAATGTATAGGAAGCCATTGATATAGACTGATACGATGTAGCGTCTATACACGGAATGTATAGGAAGCCATTGATATAGACTGATACATTGTAGCATCTATACACGGAATGTATAAGAAGCCACTGACACACACTGATACATTGTAGCATCTATACACGGGATATATAAGAAGCTACAGATACACACAGATACATTGTAGCATCTATACACGGGACTGATACATTGTAGCATCTATACACGGGATATATAAGAAGCTGCAGATACAGACTGATACATTGTAGCATCTATACACGGGATATATAAGAAGCTACAGATACACACTGATACATTGTAGCATCTATACACGGGATATATAGGAAGCTACAGATACACACAGATACATTGTAGCATCTATACACGGGATATATAGGAAGCTACAGATACAGACTGATACATTGTAGCATCTATACACGGGATATATAGGAAGCTACAGATACAGACTGATACATTGTAGCATCTATACACGGGATATATATAGGAAGCTACAGATACAGACTGATACATTGTAGCATCTATACACGGGATATATAGGAAGCTACAGATACAGACTGATACATTGTAGCATCTATACACGGGATATATAGGAAGCTACAGATACAGACTGATACATTGTAGCATCTATACACGGGATATATAGGAAGCTACAGATACAGACTGATACATTGTGTGCGTCTTTTAGGCTTCTTGGAATGCTGTGACTATTACATAAGACGACATATAATATAGTCAGCAAGCAGTCAGTATCACGGTGGATCAGTCACCAGCTCCGCATTCACACTGATCCTGGAATAAGCCGATTATTGTTCTCCACAGTGACATCAGACTGTCCGCCATGTAATACCACATCTCTCCTGTAGAGGCCGCTGTATGATTGGTCGGCTGTTACCACACAATCTCACTTCTCAAGGTGCCAAATGAATAGAGGCAATGGTTACAGGTTATTACAGTATAGGGGCGCAATATGGCAGCATTATTTGGCCTCTACATAGTAATATGGCTGTATTAGCTGACCTTTATACAGTGATATTGACCTGCAATATATGGCGCTAGTATGTAGACTGTATATGGCAATATCATGCTGGCAATAATGACTTTGTGACCTTTGTATGTCAATACTATCTTTAGACTATATAGAGCTATTATATGGCCTATATATGGCATATATTATGGAACTATATGGCGGCATTATGCTACCGGTATATCGCACTATTTTGTTGACACTATATGGTGGCATTTAGTTGCTTGTGTATAGCAGTACATGGCGATTATATGTGTCCTGTGTGCGGTAATACTGTCTTGACACTACATATCGGTATTATGTGTCCTGTGTGTGGTCATACTTTCTTGACACTATATGATGGTTATGGTATTATTTACAGTATTATTAGCGGTATTGTCTGAGACCAACAGAGTTTTCCTACTGGTAGTGCGCCAAAGACAGTCACACCTGGAAGATTTGTTGGGGCTCCTCCCTATCATCACTGTCAATGCTGGCATCATAATCTGGGCATTACTCATAATCTGGGCATCACTGATGGGAAAGAATGATTGACACTAAAGCTGACATGGGGGCGCTCTATCGAGAACCTCACTGCCATTCAGTGCTGAGCCTGTCACCTCTGCAACCAGTAGCGAATTAATGGCCGCCTTATTCTTCCAGCAGCGCCATCCTGCCACTTTGTTGTAAAGTGATTTCCAGGAGGAGAGTGGCTGAAAATCAGCTGACGTCCCCACGTGGGTCTCGCTTCGACCCAGTCACTGCTTCGACCCGTCGGCTTATAGATAAGAAGGTAAGAAAGTCATCGCCATCTTCTCTATCCATGAATAGCAGGCCAGAGCCGCAGTGCAGACTGACACCGGCCGGGGCCCAGCTCCATGTGCTAATGGACCTCAGGGTTCTATCTGGCTTCCAATAAAAGTGATGATGAGCATTCAGGCCATCGACCCTCTCAATAAACATCCGGACCTTTAAGACTATTGGAAATACTTCATCTCCAGCCAGTCGTTGCCTCTTTATGATCATTGACTTTTGCATCTGTCAACGTCTCGTTCAGATTCCGAGCAATGAGAATGTATCAATCATCCACGACAACCCAATGGCCCCTCGAAGACCACCCACTACCATGGCTGACGGGAAACATAGCGGGATGTGAGAAAATTACTGACAATACCAGCAGAAAAGAAGTCACGTCTTAACCACTAGGGGGAAACAATGAGCAGATGAGGAAGCTCCTCCTGCTGTAATATAAATCCCAGGCTCCAATCTGAGGCAACGATGGGAGTCATAGTAATAGAATGTGTTATCATGGGACTCTGTAATGTTTCTTGCACCAATCCTGTTAACATCAATAGTCAATGGAGTTGCCCTTTAAATAGCAGGTATACATTATGGGGGAGATGGTGTAAAGTGAAACTGGCTCAGTTGCCCCTAGCAACCAATCAGATTCCACCTTTCATTCCTCACAGACTCCTTGGAAAATGAAAGGTGGAATCTGATTGGTTACTAGGGGCAACTCAGCCACTTTCACTTTACACCATGTTTGATAAATCTCCCCCTATGTGTATATAAGAATTGAGGGGTCCCCACATAACTTCTGGCCTACCCATAGGATAGGTGATAGAAATCCGATCAGAGGGGTATCCAATCAGTGGGGCTCTAACTGCTGAGACCCCCGACAATCCCTTGTTGAGCATACGTGCTGCAGCTCTATTCACTCTCTGTGAGCACACTTCTTGGCTATCACTGCCATAGCATGTAAATATATAGCGCCATACACACTTGACTGCTGCTCTATTCCCAGAAAAAGGTTAGACCCCCATCCATCAGATACTTATTACACATTCCCTGGATAGGAGATCACTTGCAATCCTGGTATAATCCTTTTATCTTCTTAGATTGTGTAATTCCTATGCATTCTTATATGTCTCCATGGCGACAGACTACAAACAAACCTTGTGTAGTCTGATCCTAGAGTCACCTGTTACTTTTCTTAATCTACCATCTCTTCTTTGAATCCTGGGTAGAGATGAGCACACTTGCCGAAAGTCCTCGGTTCACACAAACCTGAACAACCAACATTCAACTCCCATTGCCTGGAGAAGGTGGATGCAGCTCGAGGAAAACATGGATACAGCCATAAGTGAACATGAACTTTCGGCAAGTTCGCTCCTCTCTAACCCTGGGTCAAAGATTACAAAAAATACAATAAATCTGCCTGCAGAATCTGACTACGCAGGGCATGTTTGTAGTCTGTAACCATGGAGACATAGATTTGAATTGGAGCTGTATACACCATTTTGTTGTTGATGTTTTCATGTATTGCAGCTATACAATGTGTAGGATATAGTTGATGTCTAAGGTTTTATTATGGATCCCCTCCCTCCCCTCAGGATCCTGATTTCCCTCTAGTATCTGGGACGTCAGTGACTGCGAGGCTCGTACATCTGTCTTCGTGTCACCAGTAGGGAATGGCGGTAACATGTTCAGTCTGTTCTGGACAATATCCTCACGGCCGGCAGTCTGCCTGTCATCACACATTATTATCACCCCACACACATTGCAGCGGAGGAGTCTGCAGCTTCTATACCACAATGCGGGATTAGGAGTGATGGAACCTCTCATAGGCTCATGTGTAACAGGGAGGAAGAAGACGACCCCCTCATCAGTTATACATCACAGCCAACATCTGTGCCGCGTTTGCTCCTTTAACCAATGGAAGTCTTTATTGTCTTAAAGGGGTACTCCAGCTAAAATCCTTTTCTTTCACATCAACTGGTTTCAGAAAGTTATATAGATTTGTCATTTAATTCTATTTAAAAATCTCAAGTCTTCCAGTACTTATCAGCTGCTGTATGTCCTGCATGAAGTGATGTATTCTCTCCAGTCTGACACAGTGCTCTCTGCTGCCACCTCTGTCCATGTCAGGAATTCTCCGGGGCAGCAGAGGTTTTCTGGTTCAATGTTTTTATTAGTTTTTTTAAGAACAAATTACAAAAGAGAAAATCTATAAGCACTGACTTTAGTGCCAACAGTATAGTGAACGTTTAGAAACAACAGGAATAACATTCGGTATATTATATAGATATAAAATTGTGGTAACATACTGTAACGCCTGGAGTCGTGGATCCGCTGAACCGTCACTAGCGATGGCACTAACCTCACCAGGGAGCGGAGTCTAAGGGGCCGCTGGTTTTCACCAGAGCCCGACGCAAGGCGGGATGGGCTTGCTGCGGCAGGCGACCCCCAGGTCGCTACCCCTGGCTTGGTTGCTAGTGACGGCAGGCGAGGCGTGGCAGGAGCAGTAGGCAGGAGATAGTGCTGGCAGAGGACTGTAGGCGTAACCGCAGGTGGCGGACAGGACTCAGGAACAATAGGAAGGCAGCGGGCAAGGACTAGGGACAAGGACTGAGGTCGGGAACAACAGGGAGCTGGGCCAAACGCTATGGGAAGCATGTAGAGGCTCCAACACGAGGGACAGGGCATGCTGGGATTTATAGGGAGTGATTCAGTGTAACTTCCAATTAGGGGCGAGCTGGCCCTTTAAATCTGAGACAGCCGTCACGTGCGCGCCCTAGGAGGCGGGGACGCGCGCGCCGGCCGGCACATCGGGAGACAGGAGCGGAGGAAGGTGAGGCGCCCCCAGGGGCCAAACTAGCAGCAGCGCTGGGTCCCGGTACTGGGACACCGGCGGCTGCCCGCAGGGAGGAGGAGTTGCAGCGGCGGCCCAGAGCGCGGGACGCCGCCGCAGTCATGACACATACATTCAGCATGGTAGAACTGCATTAGGTGTAGGTTTTCTATGGGAATTTGCTGCTTCTCTGGACAGTTCCTGACATGGACAGAGGTGGCAGCAGAGAGCACTGTGTCAGACTGGAGAGAATACACCACTTCCTGCAGGACATACAGCAGCTGGAAATTTATAAATAAATGTAAATTACAAATGTATATAACTTTCTAACACCAGTTGATTTGAAAGAAAAAGATTTTCGCTGGAGTACCCCTTTAATAGGAATTTATTGGGACACCTAGCAGTGGCACCATGTATGCCAGACACAGGGACAAATGCTGCAGCTCCATGGTGGCACACATCATAGTACCATCACTCTTACATCATCAGACATAGAAATAAACATTGCACTACTGATAAAGCCATAAAAGTACCATGATACACGCATAACACAAGAACAAACACTGCACTGTTGATGAAGCCATAGCAGTGCTGTGTAGCCTACCTGCTTAAACAATGGTATCCCTTCAATAAGGGAGCTGAGGGACCTATAGCAGTTCCCTGCCAGATACATGAATAAACACTGCAGCACCTTGACTGGCAGTGCCATTACATGTTTAAGATGAAAAATAAAGCCTGTTGCAGAGCAGACCCTTGATTACACCCATAGCAGTGAGATTACACTTATAAGACACACAATGTTGCAGTACAGGCCCTTGATGACACCCATAGCAGTGCCATTACACTTATAAGACACAAACAGTGTTGCAGTACAGATTCTTGATGACACCCATAGCAGTGCCATTACACTTATAAGACACATAAACAGTGTTGCAGTACAGACTCTTACTGTCGCACAGAGCAGTGCCATGACACCTTGCAGACACAGGAACAAATATTGCACCACTGATGGTACCTATCATAGTACCATTTAACATACGGTATCCCATCTGCACACTGGTATTCCTTCATAGTGGAAGCCTATGAGAAGCATAGCAGTGCCATCATTCACACAAGACATGAGAACAAACAGTGCAGACTCCTTATGGTACCCAAAGAAGTACCATCTCACATACAGCAAGCAGGAGCAAACATTACAACATAGTAGGACCCATTGCAGTGCCATTAAACATTTCAATATACTGTCTGGACCTTTGAGTCCCTTCTATGTGGGAGAATATTGGGGCCGTTACAACGCCATTGCACATACATGATGCCTGTCCAACCCCAGAAGCCTCTGTCTAGTACCATGACACCTGCAAAATAAACATGGCACCACTGAAGGACCCATTGCTGTACCATGAGAAATCCCAGTATCCTACCTGAACACTGGAGTCTCTTATTGCGGGAGCCTAAAAAAGCTATAGCAGTGCTATCAGACTTCAGGCCTTTAGAGGCAACCACAACAGTGCCCTGTGTCATGACAAATACTAGACATGGGAACAAATAATGCACCAGTGATACGACCCATACCAGTGCCATTACATATACCAGACATGGGAATAAATAACGCACCAGTGATAGGACCCATAGCAATGCCATGACATATACCAGACATGGGAACAAATAATGCACCAGTGATACGACCCATAGAAGTGCCATGACATATACCAGACATGGGAACAAATAATGCACCAGTGATAGGACCCATAGCAGTGCCATGACATATACCAGACATGGGAACAAATAATGCACTAGTGATACGACCCATAGCAGTGCCATGACATATACCAGACATGGGAACAAATAATGCACCAGTGATACGACCCATAGCAATGCCATGACATATACCAGACATGGGAACAAATAATGCACCAGTGATAGGACCCATAGAAGTGCCATGACATATACCAATTTACAATGACTTATAGGGTCACATAATATGGTGGTTTTGGTGGTTTCCCTACAGGAGCCACCCCTTGGCCGGGCCCTTTCTGGAGGGATATCTGGCTAGTCCTATGTTTTGAGACTCCTAAATGAGGCTCCACAGGCTCTTTTTTGCATATTCGTATTTCCCAGGGAGCAATGCACCTGGGATTTACTGAATTGAGCGCTCTAACCAGCAGTCAACAGTGTTATTTTTGGCTGGTCTCCCTGAGATCAGTGTTCTGTTTCCCATATGACATATACCAGACATGGGAACAAATTATGCCCAATGATAGGACCTATAGCAGTGCCATGACATATACCAGAGTCCTGACCGAAGACTGGAGTGCCTTATTGTGAGCACCTAATAAAACTCAAATACATGGCTGGAGCAGTGAAGTAAGAAGGGTTGCATATCAGAGACCAGGAGCCTCAAGTTATGCTTCTGGGCACTGCATTGGGCACCACCAAACTCCATTAGGAAGAGGCTTCTTAGGTTGGGCAGTGACACCAGACATATACCAGACTTGGGAACAAACATTGCACCAGTGATTGGACCCATAGCAGTGCCATTAAACATACCAGACATGAGAACCATACATTGCACCAGTCATAGGACCCAAAGCTTTGCCATGAAACATACCAGAATTATGGAGTGCCTTCTTGGTGGAACCATAAGTGACCCATTGCACATGTTAGATTCTTGCCTAAGAAGGCTTTTACTAATGGGGTTAGGTGGGACCCATAGCGGTGCCCAGAGACATAACTTGAGGCTCCTGGTTTGTGATATGCAATTCTGCTTACTCATCTGCTCCAGCCATGTATTTGAGATGCCTCAATATGACTGCAGCCTCAGCACACCCAGAGCTACCCCAGTTACTTATATAGTCCACACTAGCTTTATGGAAAATCACAAACGTCCTCAATCTTTACAGGTATTGTTTCCCAACCGAGCAGCAGTGTACGGCTCCGATCCCGACACTATTCTGGGCGACTTCTCGTGGCGGCTCGCTTTGTCTTGGCTCGTGCTTCTGTTTATACACAAAACATTAAATACTTTAGTCTTGGAAAGTTCCACAAGATTCTTCCAGTCCTGGAATTTTTATACAATTAACAATCTTGCTGTAATTTATTCGGATCCTGTGTATCCTCAGAGAGCAGACAGACCACTTCTGCACTCAGGGATATCATGAGGGGCATAGTCGGCTAACTGGTTTCGCTCATTTCATGGGGTCATAACTATAAATACCGCCCCATTGTGAAGATTTCTTCGTTAAATGAATCGATTCTGTTTGCAACAAAAAATTCAAATACGTTGTCGTCAAAAGACGTGGCTATTATATATATACATGTAAACAGAAGTGTATAACAAAGTAACGGATGGAGTTCATGCTGGACGGTAAATATAATTCTAATGTGACAGATCTGGAGGCTCATACAGCAATATAATCCTGGCTGTGATATCTGCAGCGCTGCCAGAAGACCTCGGGACCGATTCTGTACAGAACACGTTATTAAAATCATTCCTCCACGACACAACAGACCCAAACATCCCATAAACCTCAGCACAGGCTGTCACAGCCACAACCATTAATTCTACCGCAGTGTATTGCCAAGTGACCTCATGTCACCAAGTTCTCCTACCGCCATCACTGAGCTGCAATTATATCAACCACAGATGATAAAAGTCTTCTACAAAACGCAACACAAAGATAACTGAAAAGAAATCATACAAACAATAATACTGTATATGTAAGCATATAACTACTATAATACTGCTCTTATATACAAGAATATAACTACGCTGCGGCGTGAAACTGTTGTTACTGCAGAGACGCTCCCGCACCTATTCCACCCTTCCCCCTCCTTGGTATGATACGATATCAATAAACTACTGAAGAGTGCATCTGATCGGTAAGTGCATCGGATTATTGTCTCCTTGCTTATGCCAATTGTGCCCTCCTCTCCTCTGCTGCACCCCGACTGCCACCTCAGTTGACTCGTTTATGTCTTTTCACTGCCCGAGTATCCAAACGTGAGCCACGTTCACCTGTAGTGCGGGCGCTATCCTCTATTTGACTTTTGATAACTACTATAATACTGCTCCTATATACAAGAATATAACTACTATAATACTGCCCCTATATACAGGAATATAACTACTATAATACTGCTCCTATATACAGGAATATAAGTACTATAATACTGCCCCTATATACAGGAATATAACTACTATAATACTGCTCCTATATACAAGAATATAACTACTATAATACTGCTCCTATATACAAGAATATAACTACTATAATACTGCCACTATATACAGGAATATACTACTATAATACTGCTCCTATATACAGGAATATAACTACTATAATACTGCTCCCTATATACAGGAATATAACTACTATAATACTGCTCCTATATACAGGAATATTACTATAATACTGCTCCTATATACAGGAATATAACTACTATAATACTGCTCCTATATACAAGAATATAACTACTATAATACTGCTCCTATATACAGGAATATAACTACTATAATACTGCTCCCTATATATAACTACTATAATACTGCTCCTATATACAGGGATATAACTACTATAATACTGCCCCCTATATACAGGAATATAACTACTGTAATACTGCTCTTATATACAAGAATATAACTACTATAATACTGCTCCTATATACAAGAATATAACTACTATAATACTGCTCCTATATACAGGAATATAACTACTATAATACTGCTCCTATATACAGGAATATACTACTATAATACTGCTTCTATATACAAGAATATAACTACTATAATACTGCTCCTATATACAGGGATATAACTACTATAATACTGCTCCTATATACAGGAATATAACTACTATAATACTGCTCCTATATACAGGAATATAACTATTATAATACTGCCCCTATATACAGGAATATAACTACTATAATACTGCTCCTATATACCGGAATATAACTACTATAATACTGCTCCCTATATACAGGGATATAACTACTATAATACTGCTCCTATATACAGGGATATAACTACTATAATACTGCTCCTATATACAGGGATATAACTACTATAATACTGCTCCTATATACAGGAATATAACTACTATAATACTGCTCCTATATACAGGAATATAACTACTATAATACTGCTCCCTATATACAAGAATATAACTACTATAATACTGCTCCCTATATACAAGAATATAACTACTATAATACTGCCCCCTATATACAAGAATATAACTACTATAATACTGCTCCCTATATACAAGAATATAACTACTATAATACTGCCCCCAATATACAGGAATATAACTACTATAATACTGCTCCTATATACAGGGATATACTACTATAATACTGCTCCCTATATACAGGAATATAACTACTATAATACTGCTCCTATATACAGGAATATACTACTATAATACTGCCCCTATATACAGGAATATAACTACTATAATATGGCCTCCTACGTATAATAAAATAATACTGTATAGACCATACTGTCTCTGTTCCTCTCTGTGAGTGGGAATGAGACAGTCTCCCTGGCACTCTCCCCCACCCCCACCCCCACCACTGCTGACATCTTGGATCTGTTCTCCTGGCAGACGCTGCTGGTAACAGCCACAGAGTAAACATTGGCGCAGATGGTGATATTTGCGATAGTTGGTGGGAGAGAAGCTGTAATATTGTCTAATGCCTCCACCATATGGAGCTCAGTGATGCAGGGGAAGTCACTGACCGCCAGGTGATATATTATATGTGACTGCTCATCAGGCAGCTCACTTCTAATATAGTGCTAAGGAACTGTCAGCGCAATCCAGAGCTACTGCCCTGATCCTCCAATCACTTCCACTGAATAGTGAGTGCAGGATGTAACTGAGGATCAGTACAGGATCAGAAATGTAATGTTTGTATGCAGTGTCCCAGAACAGCCCTTCTCATGGTCACACTTGTATTATAACCAGTTCTGTTCTGGAAAGCTATGGCCCACTGCAAACTGTGTGTATTGTGTTACCCTTCTCAGTATTCAGGTCTGCTATTCCATTCATTTCTTGTATATCTATTCAGGTATCAGTGCCTAATGGTATTATGTCGCCCCCCAGTGTTCAAGTATGGTACTCCTCATGTATATTTCTCTGTGTATGCCTAATGGTGTGATGATGCAATGGCTGGATGTCACGTGACTGCCCCTGCTTCCATGGTAACTCCAATGGTCATCGAGCTTTGGCTGGGGTTTCCATGTGACTTCCTGTTCTACCTCAGTCTTGTTCTCCACCTTCAGGGGATAGGTTCTGTGTCTGTTCTCTCTCCCTGCTAAGAGAGAGGCCTGCGTGTGCTCTGCTGCTCCAGTCCACTGGCTGTGTTCCTGTCTCAAGTCTCAAGATTCTCATCTGGGTGCCGTTCTTCATTCCTCTCATCATCATCATCTTCTCTAATCCTCAACTGCAAGTATTTCATTCAAGTCTCATTCCACCCAGCATCTCAGCTTCAGTATCACTACTACTCCCATCATCCAGCACGCTACTCTCACAGCCTATTGCAGCATCAACCATTACTCTGCCTTATCCAAGTCTGCCTTATACCCGGTTGCATCCGGAGAGACTGTTGCTACTAGTTACCACCGTTACAATAAATATACAACTACCGTTGTTTCTGAACCTTGGCATTGGTGTGATAATTGGTGCCCTGACTAAGGACAATGAAGAATCGCATGCCCAGTATTCCCGCATGGTCAGGAGCCCGGTTTCCAGCTGTATCACCCTCGTGCCTACACCGTGACAACCCTATATCCTACAGCTGCCCCGGTTCCTGCCTGTTAGCACCATCTATACTGCGGAGTGGCCCCTAGGGGCCTGGGGCATCGCATGTACACAGTGACCCCACCAGCAGAATAGTGAGTGCAGCTCTGAAGTATAATACAGGATGTAACTCTGGATCAGTAGGAGATGTAGTACTGATCCCCCGGCCGCTGTAGTTGCCGCAATCTTCCGGATTTTCTTGCTGTTTTGGCACACTGCACTGAGGGAAATCAATAATGAACTTTAATTATTTATGACCTCCAGCGAGGGGTCGGGGAGACGTGCAGGAGAATAAAGAAATAACACACACACACACACACACACATACACACATACACACACACATATATATACACACACAGAATAAATCATTTTACCAAAATGACTTTCACACAGCCCGAAGAGAGAGAGAGAGAGAGAGGGAGAGAGAGAAGGAAGTATTAACCCTTCATTATTATCATCACAGCTCTTGTATATAGTAGATAGATAGATAGATAGATAGATAGATAGATAGATAGATAGATAGATAGATAGATAGATAGATAGGAGATTGATAGATAGGAGATAGATAGATAGGAGATAGATAGATAGATAGATAGATAGATAGATAGATAGATAGATAGATAGATAGATAGATAGGAGAGATAGATAGATAGATAGATAGATAGATAGATAGATAGATAGATAGATGATAGATAGATAGATAGATAGATAGATAGATAGATAGATAGATAGATAGGAGAGATAGATAGGAGAGATAGATAGATAGATAGATAGGAGATAGATAGATAGATAGATAGGAGATAGATAGGAGATAGATAGATAGATAGATAGATAGATAGATAGATAGATAGATAGATAGATAGATAGATAGATAGGAGAGATAGATAGATAGATAGATAGATATAGGAAAAAGAATATAAAAGCAGCACTACCTTGTAAAACGTAGTTTGGTGCCAGCAGATTCCCCAACCAGGGGTATGAATGTCCATATACAACGAATAGTCCGCAGCACTCCAAGTTGTGAAACAAAAAGTGGTATTTATTCCAAATATATCATAATATCAAAAATAGTGACATGCAGCAAATAGACGCGACGTTTCGGCAGCCTCTACGCTTGAGAATGGCAGCGTAGAGGCTGCCGAAACGTCGCGTCTATTTGCTGCATGTCACTATTTTTGATATTATGATATATTTGGAATAAATACCACTTTTTGTTTCACAACTTGGAGTGCTGCGGACTATTCGTTGTATATAGATAGATAGATAGATAGATAGATAGGAGAGATAGATAGATAGGAGATAGATAGATAGGAGAGATAGATAGATAGATAGGAGATAGATAGATAGGAGATAGATAGGAGATAGATAATAGATAGATAGGAGATAGATAGATAGGAGATGGATAGGAGATGGATAGAGAGATAGATAGATAGGAGATAGATAGATAGGAGATAGATAGATAGATAGATAGATAGGAGATAGATAGATAGATAGATAGATAGGAGATAGATAGATAGATAGATAGATAGATAGATAGATAGATAGATAGGAGATAGATAGATAGATAGGAGATAGATAGATAGATAGGAGATAGGAGATAGATAGATAGGAGATAGATAGGAGATAGATAATAGATAGATAGGAGATAGATAGATAGGAGATGGATAGGAGATGGATAGAGAGATAGATAGATAGGAGATAGATAGGAGATAGATAGATAGATAGATAGATAGGAGATAGATAGATAGGAGATAGATAGATAGATAGATAGATAGGAGATAGATAGATAGATAGATAGATAGATAGATAGGAGATAGATAGGAGATAGATAGATAGATAGATAGATAGATAGATAGATAGATAGATAGATAGGAGATCACCAATCACAGAAGAGATGTTGAGCGCTGATCCCTTGTGATCAGTCCTGAGTGACGTCAACTGCAAGGGATGGGGGGGGGGGTCAGCGGGGGCGGAGCTTGTTATCATGTGCCCCAACATGAATGCTTAGATGCCCAGGCATCCATTCCGCCCATCACATACAAGGAGGGTTATTACATGGTGACTACCTCTAGGTGGCGCTCTGGTCTTCACTTACATCTCTAGTGCCACTAGGGGGCAGTAAGGAATGATGCAGTGACTGTGAGGATTGGATATCCCCCTCCCCCGCCTTGTTTACCACGCTCTCTGTGTTCCCGTCCGGACGTTAGTCTCCGGGTTCGGAGTTTTGCGTCCTCGAATGATCTGGGAAATCCATTAAGCATCGGAAAAATAATGGCTGCATTTTCCACAATAAGAGATGTCTGCCGTCCACGGCTCATCATCACCGTGATACGAATGTTCCATCACCGCCATCTATACACAGAGGCTCAAACCCCGTCAACCCCCCAGAGACCCCTCAACAAGGTATCCAGGAGGTCACCCTCAAAACTGCCCCTCACTGTAAAGAGTATTACCCCAGTCTCTGATCTGCCCCCACAATGGATAAGTGTGGCCCCTGCTGAAGCCGCACGTTTCCTGTGAAACATGTCTGTGTAGCTGGGGGAGGAGTCTACTGTACAGGGGGTGGGGCTTCTGGTAACCAATGGGAGATGGGAGGAAATATTGGTCACCCAGACAGGAAGCCAAGTGCTGCTGGGTAATGGGAACAAACACAGGGGGCGCTGCAGGAGAGGATAAGATACTACAAGAAGCTGAATACTAATCATGCTCTGTGAGTGAAGGTAGCGTGCAGTGCTGGTGCTCATAGACCTTCAGTCACTATTATGCATATGGACTTTGGGTTTAGGGGAGCAGACCCCTGTAGGCTTCCCTCCAGACCCCTCTGATCACACTGAGAAATCTACAGGCGGCTCCTGCATTACGGGGAACTCCACCCAGCATGCACTGTGCCCCAAGACTGTAGTATCCTCTGTTATATTGATCTGATGTTCCTGAGATCGTTTATACTCACACTATGCATACACCCGGACAATGACACCCCCTGTAGTGACTGGATGTGACTGCACTGTAATCACTGATAGGGTATACAGATCACCTGACTGGGTATCAGTACACTGGCGGGGATTTGGAGGGATATTGCCATTTCTACGGCTTTCTACTTTCATTCACTAAAAGTAGTGATATCAGACGTCGGCACACACGTGACTACACGCAGGGGAGCACACCACAATGGAGCCGCGACTAATCACGACTAATCCGCCATAATTACCGTGTACGGAGCTTTGTGCTGCCGGGAGTTATCAGGAACCATCAGAGGGTTTATTATATCCTCCAGGGAGAGATCAAAGATAAAACGTCCCTGGTGTCACCCGCTATCCAGAGTGTCAGGAGGAGGACGACAGCGCAACGGGGCCCGAGGCGCACACAGCTCTCCAGGACTCTGAGGGGCCACACAGCTCTCCAGGACTATGAGGGGCCACACAGCTCTCCAGGACTATGAGGGGCCACACAGCTCTCCAGGACTATGAGGGGCCACACAGCTCTCCAGGACTATGAGGGGCCACACAGCTCTCCAGGACTATGAGGGGCCACACAGCTCTCCAGGACTCTGAGGGGCCACACAGCTCTCCAGGACTCTGGGGGGCTACACAGCTCTCCAGGACTATGAGGGGTCACACAGCTCTCCAGGACTCTGAGGGGCCACACAGCTCTCCAGGACTATGAGGGGTCACACAGCTCTCCAGGACTCTGAGGGGCCACACAGCTCTCCAGGACTCTGAGGGGTCACACAGCTCTCCAGGACTCTGAGGGGCCACACAGCTCTCCAGGACTATGAGGGGCCACACAGCTCTCCAGGACTCTGAGGGGCCACACAGCTCTCCAGGACTATGAGGGGCCACACAGCTCTCCAGGACTCTGAGGGGCCACACAGCTCTCCAGGACTCTGAGGGGCCACACAGCTCTCCAGGACTATGAGGGGTCACACAGCTCTCCAGGACTATGAGGGGTCACACAGCTCTCCAGGACTCTGAGGGGCCACACAGCTCTCCAGGACTATGAGGGGTCACACAGCTCTCCAGGACTATGAGGGGTCACACAGCTCTCCAGGACTCTGAGGGGCCACACAGCTCTCCAGGACTATGAGGGGTCACACAGCTCTCCAGGACTATGAGGGGTCACACAGCTCTCCAGGACTCTGAGGGGTCACACAGCTCTCCAGGACTCTGAGGGGCAACACAGCTCTCCAGGACTATGAGGGGCCACACAGCTCTCCAGGACTCTGTAATATGTATTCCTACGACAATGTCTAGCCGTTTGTTCCTGAATCAGGAGGCTCAGGATGAGCAGCTGATGCGTGGAGGAGTTTTAGGGTGCCGGGTTACTGAACCCCCCATTCCCCAACCCCCGCCATACAACCGCTCAGTGCAGATTGGCCTCCATTTTAGTTAATGACTCCTCGTTTTTTTCACGTTATTACTCAGAAATCCAATGTTCTGTCCAATCTGAAAATCAATTTTCACCTCGACCCTGAAAATGTAGAAACGCGTCAGGGTCATTATGAAGATGAGGTGGTGCGGACAGCCGGACGAGCAATCCGAGAAATCAGAAGCGCCAAATCAGAGAATCATCACCAATGTTCACCGAAAATCACATCTCAATTCGCCAACGCAAATACAAGGAGGATGGCGCCACCTAGAGGGGGATCACATCATGTCATCATTTAGGGGGGGGGAGGATGGCGCCACCTAGAGAGGGATCACATCATGTCATCACTTGGGGGGGGGGGGAGGATGGCGCCAACTAGAGGGGGTTCACATCATGTCATTGGGGGGGGGGGGGGGAGGATGGCGCCACCTAGAGGGGGATCACATCATGTCATCATTAGGGGGGGGGGGGGTAGGATGGCGCCACCTAGAGGGGGAACACATCATGTCATCATTAGGGGGGGGGGGGTAGGATGGCGCCACCTAGAGGGGGAACACATCATGTCATCAGTGGGGGAGGAGGATGGCGCCACCTAGAGAGGGATCACATCATGTCATCAGTGGGGGAGGAGGATGGCGCCAACTAGAGAGGGATCACATCATGTCATCATTAGGGGGGGGGTAGGATGGCGCCACCTAGAGGGGGAACACATCATGTCATCAGTGGGGGAGGATGGCGCCACCTAGAGGGGGAACACATCATGTCATCAGTGGGGGAGGAGGATGGCGCCACCTAGAGGGGGATCACATCATGTCATCATTAGGGGGGGGGGGAGAGGATGGCGCCACCTAGAGAGGGATCACATCATGTCATCATTAGGGGGGGGGGGGGGGGGAGGATGGCGCCACCTAGAGGGGGAACACATCATGTCATCAGCGGGGGAGGATGGCGCCACCTAGAGGGGGATCACATCATGTCATCAGCGGGGGAGGATGGCGCCACCTAGAGGGGGAACACATCATGTCATCAGCGGGGGAGGATGGCGCCACCTAGAGGGGGAACACATCATGTCATCAGTGGGGGAGGAGGATGGCGCCACCTAGAGGGGGATCACATCATGTCATCAGCGGGGGAGGAGGATGGCGCCACATAGAGGGGGATCACATCATGTCATCAGCGGGGGAGGAGGATGGCGCCTCCTAGAGGCGGATCACATCATGTCATCAGCGGGGGAGGAGGATGGCGCCTCCTAGAGGGGGATCACATCATGTCATCAGCGGGGGAGGAGGATGGCGCCACATAGAGGGGGATCACATCATGTCATCAGCGGGGGAGGAGGATGGCGCCACCTAGAGAGGGATCACATCATGTCATCAGTGGGGGAGGAGGATGGCGCCAACTAGAGAGGGATCACATCATGTCATCATTAGGGGGGGGGTAGGATGGCGCCACCTAGAGGGGGAACACATCATGTCATCAGTGGGGGAGGATGGCGCCACCTAGAGGGGGAACACATCATGTCATCAGTGGGGGAGGAGGATGGCGCCACCTAGAGGGGGATCACATCATGTCATCATTAGGGGGGGGGGAGAGGATGGCGCCACCTAGAGAGGGATCACATCATGTCATCATTAGGGGGGGGGGAGGATGGCGCCACCTAGAGGGGGAACACATCATGTCATCAGCGGGGGAGGATGGCGCCACCTAGAGGGGGATCACATCATGTCATCAGCGGGGGAGGATGGCGCCACCTAGAGGGGGAACACATCATGTCATCAGCGGGGGAGGATGGCGCCACCTAGAGGGGGAACACATCATGTCATCAGCGGGGGGGGGGGGGGGATGGCGCCTCCTAGAGGGGGATCACATCATGTCATCAGCGGGGGAGGAGGATGGCGCCTCCTAGAGGGGGATCACATCATGTCATCAGCGGGGGAGGAGGATGGCGCCTCCTAGAGGGGGATCACATCATGTCATCAGCGGGGGAGGAGGATGGCGCCTCCTAGAGGGGGATCACATCATGTCATCAGTGGGGGGGGGGGATGGCGCCTCCTAGAGGGGGATCACATCATGTCATCAGTGGGGGAGGAGGATGGCGCCTCCTAGAGGGGGATCACATCATGTCATCAGTGGGGGAGGAGGATGGCGCCACCTAGAGGGGGATCACATCATGTCATCAGTGGGGGAGGAGGATGGCGCCTCCTAGAGGGGGATCACATCATGTCATCAGCGGGGGAGGAGGATGGCGCCTCCTAGAGGGGGAACATAGTGTGCCCCAAAATCATGTAACACTACCAGACTGCGAGCAGAATGGTGAATACAGCTCTGGATGGGACCGGAGACACTTGATGTGATGAGGTATAAGATCTGATGTAACTCAGGATCAGCGAGGGATTTCCAGCAGGGTCTCAGCACGGTGCGGAGATTATATCTGGATGTCATCTGTAATATTACATGCAGAATAAGGATTACAGCTCTCATCCTCCCTGATCTATGAGAGGATTATAACCTGGAGTGATGGGAAATACTCATGGGAGACCTTACACTGTATAGCACCGCACCAGCCATAGATATATACAGGTGCACTACACCAGCCATAGATATATACAGGTGCACTACACCAGCCATAGATATATACAGGTGCACTACACCAGCCATAGATATATACAGGTACACTACACCAGCCATAGATATATACAGGTACACTACACCACACCAGCCATAGATATATACAGGTACACTACACCACACCAGCCATAGATATATAAAGGTGCACCACACCAGCCATAGATATATACAGGTGCACCACACCAGCCATAGATATATACAGGTGCACCACACCAGCCATAGATATATACAGGTACACTACACCAGCCATAGATATATACAGGTACACTACACTACACCAGCCATAGATATATACAGGTGCACCACACCAGCCATAGATATATACAGGTGCACTACACTACACCAGCCATAGATATATACAGGTACACTACACTACACCAGCCATAGATATATACAGGTGCACCACACCAGCCATAGATATATACAGGTGCACTACACTACACCAGCCATAGATATATACAGGTACACCACACCAGCCATAGATATATACAGGTGCACCACACCAGCCATAGATATATACAGGTACACTACACTACACCAGCCATAGATATATACAGGTACACTACACCAGCCATAGATATATACAGGTGCACCACACCAGCCATAGATATATAAAGGTGCACCACACCAGCCATAGATATATACAGGTACACTACACTACACCAGCCATAGATATATAAAGGTGCACCACACCAGCCATAGATATATACAGGTGCACCACACCAGCCATAGATATATACAGGTGCACCACACCAGCCATAGATATATACAGGTACACTACACCACACCAGCCATAGATATATACAGGTGCACCACACCAGCCATAGATATATACAGGTGCACCACACCAGCCATAGATATATACAGGTACACCACACCAGCCATAGATATATACAGGTGCACTACACTACACCAGCCATAGATATATACAGGTACTCTACACTACACCAGCCATAGATATATACAGGTACACTACACCAGCCATAGATATATACAGGTACACTACACTACACCAGCCATAGATATATACAGGTACACTACACCAGCCATAGATATATACAGGTACACTACACTACACCAGCCATAGATATATACAGGTACTCTACACTACACCAGCCATAGATATATACAGGTACACTACACTACACCAGCCATAGATATATACAGGTGCACCACACCAGCCATAGATATATACAGGTGCACTACACTACACCAGCCATAGATATATACAGGTACACTACACCAGCCATAGATATATACAGGTACACTACACTACACCAGCCATAGATATATACAGGTGCACCACACCAGCCATAGATATATACAGGTGCACTACACTACACCAGCCATAGATATATACAGGTACACCACACCAGCCATAGATATATACAGGTGCACCACACCAGCCATAGATATATACAGGTACACTACACTACACCAGCCATAGATATATACAGGTACACTACACCAGCCATAGATATATACAGGTGCACCACACCAGCCATAGATATATAAAGGTGCACCACACCAGCCATAGATATATACAGGTGCACCACACCAGCCATAGATATATACAGGTGCACCACACCAGCCATAGATATATACAGGTGCACCACACCAGCCATAGATATATACAGGTGCACCACACCAGCCATAGATATATACAGGTGCACCACACCAGCCATAGATATATACAGGTACACCACACCAGCCATAGATATATACAGGTACACTACACTACACCAGCCATAGATATATAAAGGTGCACCACACCAGCCATAGATATATACAGGTACACTACACCACACCAGCCATAGATATATACAGGTGCACCACACCAGCCATAGATATATACAGGTGCACCACACCAGCCATAGATATATACAGGTACACCACACCAGCCATAGATATATACAGGTGCACTACACTACACCAGCCATAGATATATACAGGTACTCTACACTACACCAGCCATAGATATATACAGGTACTCTACACTACACCAGCCATAGATATATACAGGTACACTACACCAGCCATAGATATATACAGGTACACTACACTACACCAGCCATAGATATATACAGGTACACCACACCAGCCATAGATATATACAGGTACACTACACCAGCCATAGATATATACAGGTACACTACACTACACCAGCCATAGATATATACAGGTACACTACACTACACCAGCCATAGATATATACAGGTACACTACACCAGCCATAGATATATACAGGTGCACCACACCAGCCATAGATATATACAGGTACACTACACCAGCCATAGATATATACAGGTACACCACACCAGCCATAGATATATACAGGTACACTACACCAGCCATAGATATATACAGGTACACTACACCAGCCATAGATATATACAGGTACACTACACCAGCCATAGATATATACAGGTACACCAGATAGATAGATAGATAGATAGATAGATAGATAGATAGATAGATAGATAGATAGATAGATAGATAGATAGATAGAAGATAGATAGAAGATAGATAGATAGATAGATAGATAGATAGATAGATAGAAAGATAGAAGATAGAAAGATAGAAGATAGATAGATAGGAGATAGATAGATAGATAGATAGATAGATAGATAGATAGATAGATAGGAGATAGATAGATAGATAGATAGATAGATAGATAGATAGATAGATAGATAGGAGATAGATAGATAGGAGATAGATAGATAGATAGGAGATAGATAGATAGATAAATAGATAGATAGATAGATAGATAGATAGATAGATAGATAGATAGATAGATAGGAGATAGATAATAGATAGATAGATAGATAGATAGATAGATAGATAGATAGATAGGAGATAGATAGATAGATAGATAGATAGATAGATAGGAGATAGATAGATAGATAAATAGATAGATAGATAGATAGATAGATAGATAGGAGATAGATAATAGATAGATAGATAGATAGATAGATAGATAGATAGATAGATAGATAGATAGGTACAAGGAAATTCCTGGATTTCTGCATTAATAACCAGTACAATATGATCTGATTATAGACAATCACAATGTAACCTGATACCACACACATACACAGACTGTACTGTCCAAGTCTATTACTGAGTAAACATCCACAGTGCAGGCAGAAAAACTAAGTGACCTCTTGTTTTAAGGGCTTCTCCAGTAGTTAATATGATGTTTCAGTGAAGGTATGAGATGTATACAATACAACAGGGTGCAGAGGTTTCTGTTCCCAAGAAATACTCCTTGGTATAAACCACCTGAAGAAGGTGGCAAGCCCCTAAAGACCCGTTCCTGCACTGTTGGTGTTTACTCAGTGTGCTCAGTAATATACAAGTATCTGAGAGCTATTGGCTTAGTTACATTGTGATTCTCTATACTTAAAGGGGTTATGCAGCGTTAGAAAAACATGGCCACTTTCTTCCAGAGACAGCACCATTCTTGTCTCCAGGTCAGTTGTGGTTTGCAATTAAGCTTCATTCATTTCAATAGAACTGAGTTGCAAAACCTGCACCCAAAGTGAAGACAAGAGTGGTGCTGTGCCTGGGAGAAAGTGGCCATGTTTTTCTAATGCTGAATAACCCCTTTAAGACAACAATCACACCACATTTTATTAGTAATCCATGCAAAATTCCAGGAAATTCTCAAAGGTTCATTTACTTTTTCTCCTTGCCCTGTGGGTGTTTGCACAATGTGCTCAGCAAAATACATTATCGGTCCAGGTATCTGTGAGTTATTGGTTTAGTTACATTGAGTTTGTCTACACCTGTTACATAGATCAGATCACATTTTATTAGTAATCAATGAACAAATCCAGGAAACTCCAAAGGGTTCACTTACTTTTTCTCCCTGCACTGTGGATGTTTGCTTAATGTTCTCAATAATCTGTTTGTCTATACCTGTTACTTAGATAAGAACAGATCATATTTGATCTAGGAAATGCCAGAAGGTTCACGTACTTATCTGCTGTATCTGATGACAGTGACTATTATATTGTATATGACCAGTGTGACTATTATATTGTATATGACCAGTGTGACTATTATATTGTATATGACCAGTGTGACTATTATATTGTATATGACTAGTGTGACTATTATATTGTATATGACCAGTGTGACTATTATACTGTATATGACTAGTGTGACTATTATACTGTATATGACTAGTGTGACTATTATATTGTATATGACTAGTGTGACTATTATACTGTACATGACTAGTGTGACTATTATACTGTATATGACTATTATATTGTATGTGACCAGTGTGACTATTATACTGTATATGACTAGTGGGACTATTATACTGTATATGACCAGTGTGACTATTATATTGTATGTGACCAGTGTGACTATTATATTGTATGTGACCAGTGTGACTATTATATTGTATATGACCAGTGTGACTATTATATTGTATATGACTAGTGTGACTATTATACTGTATATGACTAGTGTGACTATTATATTGTATATGACTAGTGTGACTATTATACTGTATATGACTAGTGTGACTATTATATTGTATGTGACCAGTGTGACTATTATATTGTATATGACCAGTGTGACTATTATATTGTATATGACTAGTGTGACTATTATATTGTATATGACTAGTGTGACTATTATACTGTATATGACTAGTGTGACTATTATACTGTATATGACTAGTGTGACTATTATATTGTATATGACCAGTGTGACTATTATATTGTATATGACCAGTGTGACTATTATACTGTATATGACTAGTGTGTGACTATTATACTGTATGTGACCAGTGTGACTATTATATTGTATGTGACCAGTGTGACTATTATATTGTATATGACTAGTGTGACTATTATACTGTATATGACTATTATACTGTATATGACTAGTGTGACTATTATACTGTATATGACTATTATACTGTACATGACTAGTGTGACTATTATACTGTATATAACTAGTGTAAATATTATATTGTACGTGACTAGTGTTGTATATGACTAGTGTGACTATTATACTGTATATGACTATTATACTGTATATAACTAGTGTGACTATTATACTGTATATGACTATTATACTGTATATGACTAGTGGGACTATAAAACTGTATATGACTATTATACTGTATATGACTAGTGTGACTATTATACTGTATATGACTAGTGGGACTATTATACTGTATATGACTAGTCTGACTATTATACTGTATATGACTACTGGGACTATTATACTGTATATATATATATGGATACATTGTATCATCCCTGTGGCCCCCGCTGTGCTGTCTGGCTGTGGGACGTTCTCGTTCTCCTCGGGATCAGTGACTCGGTGGAGAGAAAGCAGCTGGGCCGCCCTGAGTTTCTCATCATACAATCTGCTGATCATATTGCTGATCCTGAGCTCCTCCGGCCTAATCCCCTTATCAGTGATAATCTAATTATGGAACCTGTGAGATGTGATGCCCGGCCGGCTCATTCATGTATTATACTACTGCCAAGCTGTTCACCGTCCCTAATCCTTATCTGCAGCGCGGTGGTGGCCGTTCTGTCCTCACGGTATTTACGAGGTGTGAGCTCTAATACCGTGTACTGATCCTATATGGGAGCAGCAGATCAGATTCACCATAAACACCATAACACCATATAGTGCCCAAACAATACTGCCATACAGTGCTCAAACACCACCATACTGTGCTCAAACAATACCACCATACAGTGCTCAAATAATACCGCCATACAGTGCTCAAATAATACCACCATACAGTGATCCAACAATACCGCCATACAGTGCTCAAATACCACCATACAGTGCTCAAACACCACCATACTGTGCTCAAACAATACCACCATACAGTGCTCAAATAATACCACCATACAGTGCTCAAACAATACCACCATACAGTGCTCAAATAATACTGCCATACAGTGCTCAAATAATACCACCATACTGTGCTCAAACAATACCACCATACAGTGCTCAAATAATACTGCCATACAGTGCTCAAATAATACCACCATACAGTGCTCAAACAATACCACAATACAGTGCTCAAATACCACCATACAGTGATCAAACACCACCATACAGTGATCAAACAATACCACCATACAGTGCTCAAATAATACTGCCATACAGTGCTCAAATAATACCACCATACAGTGCTCAAACAATACCACAATACAGTGCTCAAATAATACCATACAGTGATCAAACAATACCGCCATACAGTGCTCAAACAATACCACCATACAGTGCTCAAATAATACTGCCATACAGTGCTCAAATAATACCACCATACAGTGATCAAACAATACCACCATACAGTGCTCAAATAATACCGCCATACAGTGCTCAAATAATACCACCATACAGTGATCAAATAATACCACCATACAGTGATCAAACAATACCACCATACAGTGCTCAAATAATACCGCCATACAGTGCTCAAATAATACCACCATACAGTGATCAAATAATACCACCATACAGTGATCAAACAATACCGTCATACAGTGCTCAAACAATACCGCCATACAGTGCTCAAATACCACCATACTGTGCTCAAACAATACCACCATACAGTGATCAAACAATACCACCATACAGTGATCAAACAATACCGCCATACAGTGCTCAAACAATACCACCATACAGTGCTCAAATACCACCATACAGTGATCAAATACCACCATACTGTGCTCAAACAATACCGCCATACAGTGCTCAAACAATACCACCATACTGTGCTCAAACAATACCACCATACTGTGCTCAAACAATACCGCCATACAGTGCTCAAACAATACCACCATACAGTGCTCAAACAATACTGCCATATAGTGTTCAAACAATACCACCATACAGTGCTCGAACAATACCGCCATACAGTGCTTAAACAATACCGCCATACAGTGCTCAAACAATACCACCATACAGTGCTCGAACAATACCGCCATACAGTGCTTAAACAATACCACCATACAGTGCTCAAACAATACAGCCATACAGTGATCAAATACCACCATACTGTGCTCAAACAATACTGCCATATAGTGCTCAAACAATACCACCATACAGTGCTCAAATACCACCATACAGTGCTGTATATTCTTTCCAGTCTGACACAGTGCTCTCTGCTGCCACCTCTGTCCATGTCAGGAACTGTCCAGAGCAGCAGCAAATCCCCATAGAAAACCTCTCCTGCTCTGGACAGTTCCTGACATGGACAGAGGTGGCAGCAGAGAGCACTGTGTCAGACTGGAGAGAATACACCACTTCCTGCTGGACATACAGCAGCTGATAAGTACTGGAAGGCTGGAGATCTTTAAATAGACGTAAATGACAAATCTTTATAACTTGACACCAGTTAATTTGAAAGAAAAATATGTGAGCAATTGTTTGCTTCTCAGCTGATCATTGTAATATTGTCCCTTATCTGTGTAGTGTCAGCGGCGGCTGGGGTCAGGGGGGACCCAGAGGCACCGGGGGAGCGGGGAGAGGTGAGTATCATCTATATATATGTGTATAGGGGCACCAGGGGAGCAGGGAGAGGTGAGTATCATCTATATATATGTGTATAGGGGCACCGGGGGAGCGGGGAGAGGTGAGTATCATCTATATATATGTGTATAGGGGCACCGGGGGAGCGGGGAGAGGTGAGTATCATCTATATATATGTATTGGGGCACAGGGACATGGCTGACAATGCACTGCATTATCCAGCCCCCAGAACAGCCAAGAACGTTCACATGGACAATGTAACATTTCATCATCATCTTCATATAAACCTATTGTCAGGAACCTGAGGGGGGCGCTCTGCACCTCACCCGGCTGTAATATGGAAAGATGGGTTTATGCAGGCTCAGAGAACATGGCCGCTTCCATCCAGGAACAGCACCACTCCTGGCCTCTGCTGGTATTGCAGCTCAGTGTTATTGAAGTGATTGGAGCTGAATTGTAATACCGCACCCAGTCTGGGATCAGGGGTGGCGCTGTTTTTGCTGGGTAGTAGTTTGGTTTGTTCCAATCCTTTAAGCGAAGAAAGAAAAAAAAAAAAAAGGACAATTATTGTGACTGAGTGTCCACATTCCCCCCCCCCCGATAATCAACCGTAATAGAGAGGAGGAAGCTGCCGGCCGCCCTTGGACAGCTGCACAGATGGGCTGTCAGCCGCGCTGTATCAGCCTGTCAGTGATATCAGCCAAAGCCAGATGTGTCCTGTGGAAGTGGCGGAAAAGACTGGAGATCAGCTGCACCAACAGGGCCCCAAACCCACCACACATTGTATTATTAGTATTATTACTGCAATTTATATTATTATTATTATCAATATTATTATTATTAGTATTATTACTGCAATTTATATTATTATTATTATCAATATTATTATTATTAGTATTATTACTGCAATTTATATTATTATTATTATTATCAATATTATTATTAGTATTATTACTGCAATTTATATTATTATTATTATTATTATTATTATTATTATTATTATTATTATTATTATTATTATTATTATATTATCATCAATATTGTTATTATTATTGTTTTCTATATTATCCTATCTATAATTATTATGGCTATTATTACTGCAATTTATATTATTAATAATATTATTATTATTATTATTATTATCAATATTGTTGTTATTATTATTGTTTTCTATATTATCAATATTGTTATTATTATTGTTTTCTATATTATTATCCTATCTATAATTATTATGGCTATTATTACTGCAATTTATATTATTATTATTATTATTATTATTATTATTATTATTATTATTATTATTATTATCAATATTAATGTTATTATTGTTTTCTATATTATCAATATTGTTGTTATTATTATTGTTTTCTATATTATCCTATGTATAATTATTATGGCTATTATTACTTTTATCAGTTGGTTTGGACACTTTATAGGAAAATAACATCCAAAAGTTGCCGTTATCACTTATTTTGTAATCAATAATTATCAATAACTATGAAATAAATGTCAAACAGAAAGCAACAAGAATGATGAGAACACTAATAAGAATAAGACTTAAAAGAGGGTGGGGTTTACTGTGTATGGGTGTGGTTTATTTGGACTGGGTAGGGTTTATAGAGTGGGTGGGGTTTACTGTGTATGGGTGTGGTTTATTTGGACTGGGTAGGGTTTATAGAGAGTGGGTGGGGTTTACTGTGTGTGGGTGGGGTTTATTTGGACTGGGTAGGGTTTATAGAGTGGGTGGGGTTTACTGTGTGTGGGTATGGTTTATTTGGACTGGGTACGGGCCCCTAAACCTTTATTGCACCTGAGTAAGGTAACTCCCTCAGGTTCACACGAGTGGGGTAAAGTATACACGTCAGTTACTGTTTTTCCCACTAGGTGTCACTAGAGTGTCTGTTTACAGTGCACAGCTGAAGGAGACTAAGGGTTAACTATTGTAGGTCACATGTTGTTCTTCATCCACTCACTGGTGCAGGTGCTTTTCCTGCTTTCTTCACCCTATCTTCTGCTCCCCCTCTCTGCACACACACAGCCCACCAATCACAGGCACGGCTAGACTGACCCCTGTAGGAACGACTTAGTTCATGGTGGGAGGAGTTAGTTGTGGTCTGGAGTGAGTCTGAGAGAGACACAACCAAGCAAGTCATAGCACTTTGCAGTGCACAGAGATCACCTTGTACATGCCAGGAACCTCTCTAAACATGCAGGGCAGTTACCTAAGCAGTCACAGGAACTGAACCCAGTGAAACAAAGCTATAGAATGTCTACGTATTCCACTGCGCACTGCCAGATGACTGGGAAGAATCGGGAGTCTGCTTAGCCCAGATAACAAGGCCTAGGGCTTGTACTACCCACCTAGGACGGGTAGCCCACAACTAGGGGGCAGAAGGTGGTCATACTAGAGTACAATACTGTAAAGATTATTATTACTCATTACATTTACGAGGCCAATCTGAACCGGATGAATCCGGAGAACTCTGGATCAGGACCGAAGTCCCAATAAATGTGAATAGAAACCTGTCGAGAACGTCACAGACAGCGAGGTGTACGGATTGGATGGTGATTAAGAAGGATGACTGTTAGCAGAGGAGACGCCTTAAAGCGACAGGCGCTCATTGCATCACCAGTCTAGGATCTCTTAAAGCGGCAGGCGCTCATTGTATCACCAGTCTAGGATCTCTTAAAGCGGCAGGCGCTCATTGTATCACCAGTCTAGGATCTCTTAAAGCGGCAGGCGCTCATTGTATCACCAGTCTAGGATCTCTTAAAGTGACAGGTGCTCATTGTATCACCAGTCTAGCATCTCTTAAAGGGACAGGCCCCCAGAATTGCGCAGTAGACCAGAACCCTGAAAGATTGTTGTTATAGTGATATCATTGTATACCCCCATCCTTCTCCCTGTGATATCGCAGCCCATCCTCCTCCCTGTGATACCGCAGCTCATCCTCCTCCCTGTGATACCGCAGCTCATCCTCCTCTGCAGCCGCCACCGTCACACGGTATCTGCAGCAGCTGGCGGTGTGTTGTACAGCAGGCAGGTAGAGAGGAGTGATACCACAATGGACGTGGATGGGGGGGGGGATGCAGTATGTGAGCAGGGTCTCGTCTTGGCATACAGCAGCAGGGATGGGCGGAGGTTGGTACTTACAGGAATATGTTCTCCATGGAAAGGCCTGCGGTGCCCGGCTCTGCCGCCTCAGCTGCTCAGTGCCTCAGCTCCGTCCTCCTATGTCGCTGCTGCCGCTGTCAGTCTGTACATAATCCATTTAGCAGTGTGCATGGCTCAGGAGCTGCGCTCGGCTTCTACATACATCTCTCCTCATTCTCCCCCCTCCCTCCTCTCCGCTCCTGCACAACCACAATGTGATGCAGAGAAAGCCACAGCGGCCGCCTCTGCTGCATCACTGTCCTCACCGAACGGGGGACCGGGGGGGGGGGACCGGAGAGGAAGGGGGGGGGCTGCTTCACATCAGTCATTTATTTATTTATAATTATTATTTGGACTCCATGGGGACAGGAGCTGCATAACAATAACATGGGAGAGATGGCCTGTGTATGATAGATGGATAGATAGGAGGAAGCTAGGAGGTAGATTGATACCGCAGCACATCTAGTGAAAAATTCTTCAGTGATTTATTTCATTAAAAAGTAGAAAAACATCAGTGCAGCACAGCAAATAAAAAAGATATGATGTGACGTTTCGGCGATCTCCAGCATCATGCTTGAAAAAGGCGGTGGAGATCGCCGAAACGTCGCATCGTATCTTTTTTTATTTGCTGTGCTGCACTGATGTTTTTCTACTTTTTAATGAAATAAATCACTGAAGAATTTTTCACTACAAGATGTGCTGCGGGAAATTTGTTTATTATAGCTAAAGAGTATCGTTGGTCAGATACTATCCTGCTGGCACTCGGACTCTGAAACTGACTGGTGGTACCGCTACTATCTCATTGGACTAGATAGATAGATAGACGCATTGATATGGGGGCACTGATATGGGGGCACTACGGCAGGCACTGATATGGGGGCACTGTGATTGGCACTGATATGTGGGCACTGATATAGGGCACTCTGATTGGCACTGATATGGGGGCACTGATATAGGGCACTGCGGCAGGCACTGATATGGGGGTACTGTGAATGGCACTTATATGGGGGTACTGTGATTGGCACTAATATGGGGGCACTGGGGCAGGCACTGATATAGGGCACTGCGGCAGGCACTGATATGGGGGTACTGTAAATGGCACTTATATGGGGGTACTGTGATTGGCACTGATATGGGGGCACTGCGGCAGGCACTGATATGGGGCACTGTGATTGGCACTGATATGGGGGCACTGATATAGGGCACTACGGCAGGCACTGATATGGGGGCACTGTGATTGGCACTGATATGGGGGCACTGATATAGGGCACTGCGGCAGGCACTGACATGCGGGTACTGTGATTGGCACTGATATGGGGGCACTGCGGCAGGCACTGATATAGGGCACTGAGGCAGGCATTGATATGGGGGCACTGTGTCAGGCACTGATATGGGGGCACTGCGGCAGGCACTGATATGGGGGCACTGCGGCAGGCACTGATATAGGGCACTGCGGCAGGCACTGATATGGGGGCACTGCGGCAGGCACTGATATGGGGGCACTGCGGCAGGCACTGATGTGGGGGCACTGCGGCAGGCACTGATATGGGGGCACTGCGGCAGGCACTGATATGGGGGCAGTGTGGCAGGCACTGATATTGGGGCACTGCGGCAGGCACTGATATGGGGGCAGTGTGGCAGGCACTGATATTGGGGCACTGCGGCAGGCACTGATATGGGGGCACTGCGGCAGGCACTGATATGGGGGCACTGCGTCAGGCACTGATATGGGGGCAGTGTGGCAGGCACTGATATTGGGGCAGTGTGGCAGGCACTGATATGGGGGCAGTGTGGCAGGCACTGATATTGGGGCACTGCGGCAGGCACTGATATGGGGGCAGTGTGGCAGGCACTGATATAGGGGCACTGAGGCAGGCATTGATATGGGGGCAGTGTGGCAGGCACTGATATGGGGGCAGTATGGCAGGCACTGATATAGGGCACTGAGGCAGGCATTGATATGGGGGCAGTGTGGCAGACACTGATATGGGGGCAGTGCGGCAGGCACTGATATGGGGGCAGTGTGGCAGACACTGATATGGGGGCAGTGTGGCAGGCACTGATATGGGGGCAGTGCGGCAGGCACTGATATGGGGGCAGTGTGGCAGGCACTGATATGGGGGCAGTGTGGCAGACACTGATATGGGGGCAGTGAGGCAGGCACTGATATTGGGGCACTGCGGCAGGCACTGATATGGGGGCACTGAGGCAGGCATTGATATGGGGGCAGTGTGGCAGGCACTGATATGGGGGCAGTGTGGCAGGCACTGATATTGGGGCACTGCGGCAGGCACTGATATGGGGGCACTGCGGCAGGCACTGATATAGGGGCACTGAGGCAGGCACTGATATGGGGGCACTGCGGCAGGCACTGTTGTAGTGTCCTTTCCCTGGCTCGGCACACTGTATGCTCCGTATACCCCCCCTTCTTCCCTTATATACAGACATCTCCTGCTACGTACAGCACCTCGGTCCATATATTTCCTGCCTCCCAGATGCAGCACATTGATTCTCTATAATCCTGTTAATCCAGGTGCAGGAGGATTCTGGGAAAATATTCATTGTGGTTAGTAAATCTCCGGAGGCCGTAACAGTGAGCTGGATGGTTCTGGGAAGATTGGAACATCGGAGAGTTCACCGCGCTGTATAAATGCTGCTGATCTCAGTCCTGGAGCCCTCCTAGGGCGTACAAGATGGCGGCACTAATGTACTACAACCCCTGCCTGCGCCCTGCAACGCCGTGACTGGGACATTTGTGATACAGTAATAAAACTGTGGTCACAGCAGCACAGAGTATTTCAGATTTGGGCAATTACTGTACTGCATGAAAAATCACAGTATAATGTTGTGTTATCGCCCTTACAGATACCTCCTGCTCACTACTGCCACCCCTGGTGGACAACATTAAAGGGGAACTCCGGCAGAAAAAAATTCTTTCAGATCAACTGATGTCAGAGAGTTATATAGATTTGTAATTTACTCCAGCCTTCCAGTACTTATCAGAAAAAAGGAAAAATTGGCAGCACATCTATGACTCTGTTCACACTGTAGGTTGCACGCTGCTTGTGGCTTAAGTACAGACAAAAAAACAGAAGGTGCAACAGCAACCCACAGGTGCAGGGCCTTACTAGTTTGCTAAGATCCTCACTTTTTAATATCTACAGAGCAGGTGTTTGCCGTGTGTACACTGGGAGGAGTATATATGGTAAGCCCTTACACCTGTGGGTTGCTGTTGCACCTTCTGTTTTTTTCCTGTACTTATTAGCTGCGGTATATTAGCTGCAGGAGAGGTTTTCTATGAGAATTTGCTGCTCTGGACAGTTCCTGACATGGACAGAGGTGGCAGCAGAGAGCATTGTGTCAGACTAGAAAGAATATACCACTTCCTGCAGGACATACAGCAGCTGTTAAGTATTGGGAGACTAGATTCCCTAGAACTCTCTAGCAAAGCAAGGAGGTGACCCTCTGGTACTGAGCCAGCTTGCTGACACTTTCTAGGTAGTAATATGAGTGATACTATGAAGACAACACACAGGATATATACAGAAGAGAAGCCAGGAGTCCTGGCGGCATAGGCTGATCATTTATATATATATATATATATATATATATATATATATATATATATATATACACGCTGACGTATATATATCTATAGGCTGATGTACAGTATATATATCTATAGGCTGATGTATATATATCTATAGGCTGATGTACATATATCCATAAGCTGATGTACATATATATACAAACACACATATATATATATATATATATATATATATATATATATATATATATATAGGCTGGTGTGGGGTGGCATAGTTTGGTATATATATATATATATATATATATATATATATATATATATATATATAAATTCATACCGCCCCACACCAGCCTTGCTATCTATCTATCTATACACCAAACTATGCCGCCCCACACCAGCCTATAGATAGGAGATAGATAGATAGATAGATAGATAGATAGATCTATAGGCTGGTGTGGGGCGGTATATCCCTCTACATTAGAGCAGTGATGACATATGATGTTATTAGGAGCCAGAGATTATAAGCTGTAGCATTGGCCTCCTGCTTCTCCTGCTGGGATGTGTCCGGCAGATTGGTTATGATGAGATTATGGCCTCCTGCGGCTCCTCGGCATATGTTATCAGCAGCTCGGCCGGCGGACTCATGTGAACACAATATGACGGAGCTGTGAAGAATTATGGGGACAGGACACATGGTCACTGCTGGGGCAGAAGGGCAGTAGAATCCCCGTATACACCAGTCTACAGCAGGGAAGCTGGCTCTGTGATCAGTCATATTCATTATGTGATACAAACTACTAGGTAGACAGATGAATATACCGTCATATATGTGCAAAAATACATTATACTGCACCATACACTAAATTATACTGTAAACCTTAATAATACCATTGTGTCCAAATAATACTAGCATACAGCATCTTCATCTTACCGTCATACAGTGCCCAAATAATACTGCCATACATCATCTACATATTACTACTATACAGTGCCCAAATAATACTACCATACAGCATCTACATATTACCGACATAGAGTGCCCAAATAATACTGCCATACAGCATCTACATATTACCGTCATACAGTGCCCAAATAATACTGCCATACATCATCTACATATTACTACTATACAGTGCCCAAATAATACTACCATACAGCATCTACATATTACCGACATAGAGTGCCCAAATAATACTGCCATACAGCATCTACATATTACAGTCATACAGTGCCCAAATAATACTGCCATACAGCATCTACATATTACAGTCATAAAGTGCCCAAATAATACTGCCATACAGCATCTACATATTACCGTCATACAGTGCCCAAATAATACTAGCATACAGGATCTTCATCTTACCATCATACAGTGCCCAAATAATACTACCATACAGCATCTACATATTACCATCATACAGTGCCCAAATAATACTGCCATACATCATCTACATATTACCATCATACAGTGCCCAAATAATACTGCCATACATCATCTACATATTACCGTCATACAGTGCCCAAATAATACTACCATACAGCATCTACATATTACCATCATACAGTGCCCAAAAAATACTAGCATACAGGATCTTCATCTTACCGTCATACAGTGCTCAAATAATACTACCATACAGCATCTACATATTACCATCATACAGTGCCCAAATAATACTGCCATACATCATCTACATATTACCGTCATACAGTGCCCAAATAATACTACCATACAACATCTACATATTACCGTCATACAGTGCCCAAATAATACTGACATACATCACATAGACATTATCATCACACAGTGTCTAAATAATACTGCCATACAGTGTCCACATATTACTATCATAGAGTGTCCAAATAATACTGACATACAGCATCTACATATTACTACTATACAGTGCCCAAATAATACTACCATACAGCATCTACATATTACCGACATAGAGTGCCCAAATAATACTACCATACATCATCTACATATTACCGTCATAGAGTGCCCAAATAATACTGACATACATCACATAGATATTATCATCACACAGTGTCCAAATAATACTGCCATACAGTGTCCACATACAGTATTACTATCATAGAGTGCCCAAATAATACTGCCATACAGCATCTACATATTACCGTCATACAGTGCCCAAATAATACTGCCATACATCATCTACATATTACTGTCATACAGTGCCCAAATGATACTACCATACATCATCTACATATTACCGTCATACAGTGCCCAAATAATACTAGCATACAGGATCTTCATCTTACCATCATACAGTGCCCAAATAATACTGCCATACAGCATCTACATATTACCGTCATACAGTGCCCAAATAATACTGCCATACATCATCTACATATTACCGTCATACAGTGCCCAAATAATACTGCCATACATCATCTACATATTACCGTCATACAGTGCCCAAATAATACTAGCATACAGGATCTTCATCTTACCGTCATACAGTGCCCAAATAATACTACAATACAGCATCTACATATTACCATCATACAGTGCCCAAATAATACTACCATACAGCATCTACATATTACCGTCATACAGTGCCCAAATAATACTACCATACAGCATCTACATATTACCGTCATACAGTGCCCAAATAATACTAGCATACAGGATCTTCATCTTACCGTCATACAGTGCCCAAATAATACTACAATACAGCATCTACATATTACCGTCATACAGTGCCCAAATAATACTGCCATACAGCATCTACATATTACCATCATACAGTGCCCAAATAATACTAGCATACAGGATCTTCATCTTACCGTCATACAGTGCTCAAATAATACTATCATACAGCATCTACATATTTCCCTCATACAGTGCCCAAATAATACTGCCATACATCATCTACATATTACCGTCATACAGTGCCCAAATACTACCATACAACATCTACATATTACCGTCATAGAGTGCCCAAATAATACTATCATACATCATCTACATATTACCGCCATACATCATCTACATATTACCGCCATTACTACTATACAGTGCCCAAATAATACTGCCATACAGCATCTACATATTACCGTCATACAGTGCCCAAATAATACTGCCATACATCATCTACATATTACCGTCATACAGTGCCCAAATAATACTGCCATACATCATCTACATATTACTGTCATACAGTGCCCAAATGATACTACCATACAGCATCTACATATTACCGTCATACAGTGCCCAAATAATACTAGCATACAGGATCTTCATCTTACCATCATACAGTGCCCAAATAATACTACCATACAGCATCTACATATTACCATCATACAGTGCCCAAATAATACTGCCATACATCATCTACATATTACCGTCATACAGTGCCCAAATAATACTACCATACAGCATCTACATCTTACCGTCATACAGTGCCCAAATAATACTACCATACATCTACATATTACCGTCATACAGTGCCCAAATAATACTGACATACATCACATAGACATTATCATCACACAGTGTCTAAATAATACTGCCATACAGTGTCCACATATTACTATCATAGAGTGTCCAAATAATACTGACATACAGCATCTACATATTACCATCATACAGTGTCTACAGCATCTACATAATACCGCCATAAAGCTATAGTCTTGATGTCGGCTATCCTATTTCTTGGACTGATAGAGAGGAGAAATCCAATATAAAAGAGGGGATTCAGGTAATTTTGGAGGCTTCTTGGGAGCAATTTACAAATGTTGGTATATACAGTAAATACGGTACTCACATTATACCACTATACCATTTCCACCACTATATAGTTAATAAATACTACCACCACGCCATTTCTAGGTAATATAGTATGTAAATAATACAGCCATACAGTACAAACATTGTACAGAGATAATATTTCCATTGAATACAATTATATAGCACCAAAATAATACAGCCATACAGTACACATAATATACCACCATATAATTTCCAAGTACACTATATAGTGTGTGAGTAATACCACCATACAGTACACAGCTAATACCAATATATAGTGTGTGAATAATATCACCATACAGTACACAGCTAATAATATCAAGTGAAACCACTATACAGTATATTGCATAAATAATACCACCATACAGTACACAGCTAATAGCACCAGGTGATACCACTATATAGTGTGTGAGTAATACCAACATACAGTACACAGCTAATACCAATATATAGTGTGTGAATAATACCACCATACAGTACACAGCTAATAATATCAAGTGATACCACTATATATTGCATAAATAATACCACCATACAGTACACAGCTAATAGCACCAGGTGATACCACTATATAGTGTGTGAGTAATACCAACATACAGTACACAGCTAATACCAATATATAGTGTGTGAATAATACCACCATACAGTACACAGCTAATAATATCAAGTGATACCACTATATATTGCATAAATAATACCACCATACAGTACACACATAATGGCATCAACCCACACATAACTAAATAATACCACTGTATCATATTGAAATAAAGTGCCCATATACTGTATATGCAATACTATTGTGGTGTGGACCACCGGATGATGTTGTGCTGGTGGTTGTGGTACAGCTCAGCCAGTGATGGGAATGATGTGACGCCAGTGCTAGTTCAGCACACAGGTTGGGTGGCACACCTGCTTTTATGTTATGGCTGGCTATATTGTCCCTCAATGGTCGGTGACCTGCCGGGCTGTGATGGGTCCCTTGGGCTCTTGTCACAGTGCTCCTGAGTGGGAAGATGACCCACCTGGACTGTCGGTACCACCACCCACAGAAAGGGGAGAGTGACCAAAGGAGTATATAGCGGATGTGTGTAGGTGCTGGTGCAATGATCACTGAGGCCCAGTAAAATAAATATAATAGCTTTACTAACAGTCTCTTACAATACAGGATAGTCTGGCAATACATAACTGCTGTTATACAGACTTGTATTCACTGGATCTGTGCTGGGGTTAGAACCCAGGTTAGAAGTGTGCTCTGCAGGCACTTTAGAAAGAATACTTGAGAGAAATACTTGTGCCCTTGTTTCAATTATGATGTTGCTGAACCACCTTCTGCCCTGCAGTGTCGGGGTACCCGTCCTATCAGGGTGACACAAGGCCCAGTCTTGGTTACCTGGGTGTAGCTAAGTGCCCAAAATTATGCGGTGCCACCTGCGCTGCGAGATAGAATACGTAGACCTTTGTTACAGTTGCTTTGCTCTATCCAGGTCAGTTCCTCTGTCTTAGGATACCGTCCTGCACTGTTTAGAGAGGTTCACAGCGTGGGTTTGGATGATCTCCGACTTATCCTCCTTTTGGGGTCTAACACTGCATGGTGTATATAGCAATACTGTATGAAGTGAAAGTCTCTGGGTGCTCCATGCACGTGTGTCTTTACTTCACTAGGACACACAGTACACTGACTGTCCCGGACAGGGGTCCTGGCAGAGCCAGGCCCTGGCTAACTTCAGAAGGGATGCCTGTTCTGTGTGTCCTTCTTCCCAGAGAATCAGAGGGGAACTGACGCTACACTTCCTCTCACCAAGTGACTACTTCCTACCAGGGTATGTAAGAGCCCCTGTGAGTGGTGGAGAAGAGAGTGTGCAAGGAGAACAGCATAGAGATAGGCAGAAGGAAAATGAGTATCTCCATTGGACCACAAGATCCCACAATACAAGAAAACAATAACCAACAAATATCTTCATCACCACCTTACTTTTGAGTTAAAAGGCTTTTGTGACAGGTGCCATACAAGGAACATGCATGGTGGGACACCACACAATACACAGACATGGAAGGTAAAACCATCACATGGTGCTTAACCGCCCGGAAGCCCTGCTGTCACTGTCTCTATGTACAGCAGACCACACACACAGCAGACTGGAGATGATGAGAGTTGGGGTAGAGCTCCAGGGCTCTTGCTGTGGATGTAGCAGAGCCGAGTGCGCTTGGATCCAGACACAAGTCAATGTGTGAGATGGAGAAATCCGCTCAGCGCAACTAGAGAAATGCTTACAGGGAGACATCTATAGTGCAAGGTGGGAAGAAGACCGGCCAGACCCTGACTGTGCTATATGAGAGTCACCCATATAGGTGGGTTATCTATAGGTGTAATATATAGGGTTACACAATGCTCAGTTACTTATGGTTCAGCTCAGAAGAAGACAATTCTTGGATATAGGAATGCGGAGTGTACATGGGGATCATTGTAACCCCCACAGCGGTTCCTATTCCCTATATCCTCATCTAAACATTTTAATAGGTTCTATAAGTTCTCTTTGTTTTCCATTTTTTTTCTTTCAAATCAACTGCTGCCACAAAGTTCCAAAGATTTAAAATGTAAGTCTATTAAAAAATATCAAGTACTTATCAGCTGCTGTATGTTCTACACCTACAGGAAGTGGTGTATCCTCTCCAGTGTGATACAGCACTCTCTGCTGCCACCTCTGTCCATGTCAAGAACTGTCCAGAGCAGGAGAGGTTTTCTATGGGGATTTGGAAATGGACAGAGGTGGCAGCAGAGAGCACTGTGTCAGAATGGAGAGAATACACCACTTCCTGCAGGACATAGAGAAGCTGTTAAGAACTCGAAGACTTGAGATTTTTAATTAGAAGTAAATTACAAATCTACCACTTTAAGAACATAAATCCGGAACAATAAACAGGAATAAGAAATAAAGAATAGGCAACGTGTGTGTGTGTGTGTGTGTGGGGGGGGGGGGGGGGGGGTACCAGAAGAAGAGGAGATAGATTTCGCCCCATAGCGGTGCCCACTGCAGAAATCCCACTGACTGACCGGAAACCCCATAAGTTACTTTCTGGTGACATTATACTTGTGGGTCACAATTGTTTGCCCCCAAAATGTTACACACCAACCCCCCCCCCCCCCCCCCCCCCCCATGTTATTCTGGAGGCGCTATTATGTTGTTTAGAGGTCGCACACTGCTCCTCCGCTCCAGACCAGGCTCAGTAACACATGAAGGATGTCTCTGTGCCGCTATTTATAGAGGCCGGAGAGGCTGCTGTCGCTAATTACCTCTTTGAATATGCTAATGAAATCAGCAGAAGGAACGCCAGCTATTCATGTGATGGGAAGGAGACGCACAGGAGAATTCAATGGTCTTGTTATTGTATCCCACAATTCACTTCTCTACTGTTGGCTGAGATATAAGGTGATGAAAGATTAAATTACACTGCTTGTTATACTGCCGTCTCTTCTGTTCATAGTGTGCAAGAGCAAACACTGTAAGAATATATCTGTAATATTGTACTCTATAAACTAGAATATAATCATAGCAGCTATAATACTGCACCTATATACAGGAATATAACCATTACACTGCTCCTATATACAGGAATATAACTACTATAATACTGCCCCCTATATACAGGAATATAACTACTATAATACTGCCCCTATATACAAGAATATAACTACTATAATACTGCCCCTATATACAAGAATATAACTACTATAATACTGCTCCTATATACAGGAATATAACTACTATAATACTGCTCCTATATACAAGAATATAACTACTATAATACTGCTCCTATATACAGGTATATAACTACTATAATACTGCTCCTATATACAGGAATATAACTACTATAATACTGCTCCTATATACAAGAATATAACTACTATAATACTGCTCCTATATACAGGTATATAACTACTATAATACTGCTCCTATATACAGGAATATAACTACTATAATACTGCTCCTATATACAGGGATATAACTACTATAATACTGCTCCTATATACAGGGATATAACCATTACACTGCTCCTATATACAGGAATATAACTACTATAATACTGCTCCTATATACAGGAATATAACTACTATAATACTGCTCCTATATACAGGAATATACTACTATAATACTGCTCCTATATACAGGAATATAACTACTATAATACTGCCCCCTATATACAGGAATATAACTACTATAATACTGCACCTATATACAGGAATATAACCATTACACTGCTCCTATATACAGGAATATAAATACTATAATACTGCCCCCTATATACAAGAATATAACTACTATAATACTGCTCCTATATACAAGAATATAACTACTATAATACTGCTCCTATATACAGGAATATAACCATTACACTGCTCCTATATACAGAAATATAACTACTATAATACTGCACCTATATACAGGAATATAACCATTACACTGCTCCTATATACAGGAATATAACTACTATAATACACGAACTGGAAAGAGTGGAACGGCTGCACATCCCATCTATGGCTGACACTAATGCCGCTAGGCCTATATTAAAAATCAACACCAGAGTGTCTGTATATGAATTGATCAAGCCATATTGCCCCGTGTACCACCGCGCAGGTCCTCTGGTCCACACGGGTCCCTACGCTAACTCCACACCGTGTCGGTCAGCGACCGCCAACCCCGCAAAGCGTGCACATGCAGGGAAGGGAGGCCATGGAACGGCCCTGCAACCCCAATGTCACAGGACCAGACCCAAAAAGCCCCACCAAAACCCAGCCAGCACCACCGGCGGGGAAGGCTGCCCCCAAACGACACAAGTATGGGTATGGTATTACACTTACCATTGCTGCTCTCACAGAATGGGGAAGACATAGGGTCCAGACATGTGAGCACAGACATATCCTGCCAATTTTGGTCATGTGGGTCTTATAAAGGAGTGCGAGCTGTTCAGAGAGGGAGAACTATGAAACACGAACTGGAGAGAGTGGAACGGCTGCACATCCCATCTATGGCTGATACTAATGCCGCTAGGCCTATATTAAAAATCAACACCAGAGTGTCTGTATATGAATTGATCAAGCCATATTGCCCCGTGTACCACCGCGCAGGTCCTCTGGTCCACACGGGTCCCTACGCTAACTCCACACCGTGTCGGTCAGCGACCGCCAACCCCGCAAAGCGTGCACATGCAGGGAATGGAGGCCATGTTTTTTTCCCATTCTGTTTGCTGCAGCTATGGTGAGCGCAATACCTTATCCAGACTTGTGCTGCTTGGGGGCGACCTTCTCCGCCGGCGGTGCTGGCCAGGTTCTGGTGTGGTGTTTTTGGGTCTGGTCCTGTGGCATGGGGGTCGCAGGCCGTCCCATGGCCCCCGTTCCCTGACTGTGCACGCCTGCGGGGTTGGTGGCCACTGACTGGCACGGTGTGGACTTAGTGTAGGGACCCATGTGTATCAGATACCGGCACGAGGTACATGGGGCAGTATGGCTTGATCAAATCATACACAAAATTCTGATGTGTTTTTTATTTTAGCCTAGCGGCACTAGTATCAGCCATAGGTGTGAGGTGCAGCACTCTGTTTCTTCCCTGAACCGCATAACTACTATAATACTGCTCCTATATACAGGAATATAACTACTATAATAGTGTAATACCATACCCATACTTGTGTCGTTTGGGGGCAGCCTTCCCCGCCGGTGGTGCTGGCTGGGTTTTGGTGGGGCTTTTTGGGTCTGGTCCTGTGACATTGGGGTTGCAGGGCCGTTCCATGGCCTCCCTTCCCTGCATGTGCACGCTTTGCGGGGTTGGCGGTCGCTGACCGACACGGTGTGGAGTTAGCGTAGGGACCCGTGTGGACCAGAGGACCTGCGCGGTGGTACACGGGGCAATATGGTTTGATCAATTCATATACAGACACTCTGGTGTTGATTTTTAATATAGGCCGGGCGGCATTAGTATCAGCCATAGATGGGATGTGCAGCCGTTCCTTTCTCTCCAGTTCGTATAACTACTATAATACTGCTCCTATATACAGGGATATAACTACTATAATACTGCTCCTATATACAAGAATATAACTACTATAATACTGCTCCTATATACAAGAATATAACTACTATAATACTGCCCCCTATATACAGGGAAATAACTACTATAATACTGCCCCTATATACAGGAATATAACTACTATAATACTGCTCCTATATACTGGAATATAACTACTATAATACTGCTCCTATATACAGGGATATAACTACTATAATACTGCTCCTATATACTGGAATATAACTACTATAATACTGCCCCCTATATACAAGAATATAACTACTATAATGCTGCTCCTATATACAGGAATACACTCACCGGCCACTTTATTAGGTACACCATGCTAGTAACTGGTTGGACCCCCTTTTGCCTTCAGAACTGCCTCAATTCTTGGTGGCCTAGATACAACAAGGTGCTGGAAGCTTCCTCAGAGATTTTGGTCCATAGTGACATGATGACATCACACAGTTGCCGCAGATTTGTCGGCTGCACATCCATGATGGGAATCTCCCGTTCCACCACATCCCAAAGATGCTCTATTGGATTGAGATCTGGTGACTGTGGAGGCCATTGGAGTACAGTGACCTCATTGTCATGTTCAAGAAACCAGTCTGAGATGATTCTAGCTTTATGACATGGCGCATTATCCTGCTGAAAGTAGCCATCAGATGTTGGGTCCATTCTGGTCATAAAGGGATGGACATGGTCACCAACAATACTCAGGTAGGCTGTGGCGTTAGGCTGTGGCGTTGCAACCATGCTCAATTGGTACCAAGGGGCCCAAAGAGTGCCAAGAAAATATTCCCCACACCATGACACCACCACCACCAGCCTGAACCGTTGATACAAGGCAGGATGGATCCATGCTTTCATGTTGTTGACGCCAAATTCTGACCCTACCATCCGAATGTCGCAGCAGAAATCGAGACTCATCAGACCAGGCAACGTTTTTCCAATCTTCTACTGTCCAATTTCGATGAGCTTGTGCAAATTGTTTCCTCAGTTTCCTGTTCTTAGCTGAGCGGAGTGGCTCCCGGTGTGGTCTTCTGCTGCTGTAGCCCATACTGTATACTGTGCGTTCAGAGATGCTCTTCTGCCTACCTTGGCTGTAACGGTTGGCTATTTGAGTCACTGTTGCCTTTCTATCAGCTGGAACCAGTCTGCCCATTCTCCTCTGACCTCTGGCATCAACAAGGCATTTCCGCCCACAGAACTGCCGCTCACTGGATGGTTTTTCTTTTTCGGACCATTCTCTGTAAACCCTAGAGATGGCTGTGCGTGAAAATCCCAGTAGATCAGCAGTTTCTGAAATACTCAGACCAGCCCTTCTGGCACCAACAACCATGCCACGTTCAAAGGCACTCAAATCACCTTTCTTCCCCATACTGATGCTCGGTTTGAACTGCAGGAGATTGTCTACATGCCTAAATGCACTGAGTTGCCGCCATGTGATTGGCTGATTAGAAATTAAGTGGTAACGTGCAGTTGGACAGGTGTACCTAATAAAGTGGCCGGTGAGTGTATATCTACTATAAAACTGCCCCCACGTCCATAACTTATACTATTATAATACTGCTGCTATGTATAAGCACATGACTCTTAGCGGTATTAATGCTGATAATGGTCGGTGCAGATGCTTTCAGCTCGGCGAGCCCTCTGGGAGGACACATTACTGGCAGATTGCTATAGGATGTAGCAGTATTTGATCTCACATAGTGAGGTGCGGTAGAGGATTGAGTTGCTGCTTTGTAAGGTGTTTGAGGTGTTGCTGAGTCAGGACTTCTGATCATTACACATTGTGCAGTTTCCATCCTGTGTTATATCCCTGGAGGGAGCCGTATATCAGAGCGGTGATGTGTACGGGGGAGGGCAGGAGGAGATGGACTGACTATCGCTATATACTGTCTGTACTCAGAGGCCACATAATAGCTGCCATCAGTCACTATTCACATGGTGCAGTCGCCTGACTAGGGTGGATCTGTATAAAGTGCATGGATTCTGCTGTACGCACTATATACGGGACAACCACCTGTGAACCCTCCCTGACCAGGAACCAGGAAGCTCAGGATGAACATGAAATAGGAGCTGAAAGGAAGTTCTGTGTCAGGGATTGTGAGAGGATAAGGAAGAAAGTGACTGGAAATAATAAGAAAACAATACAATATACAATGAGATCATTATAAGGAACAATGTAGCATCTGATCCTGTGGCCTAGGGGGGGGGCGGTATTATAGAAAAGACTGTATAATAATGGTGGAACTCTCATGTCTTATGTATTTGGAGGATGAACCCCATCTTGTCTCTGCACTGCTGGAAAGGGGCAAGATACGTCGGCTGTTTAGTTAGTTTGGTTAAAAAAACTACTATAAGGGTACAAACCCACACACCGTATACGCAGCGTATTTTCTGCTGCGATACGCAGCAGATACGCAGCAGATTAGATCTAAATAACTGAACACAGCATCAAATCTGCACCATCAAATCTGCTGCGTATCTGCTGCGTATACGGTGTGTGTGTTTGTACCCTAATACTGCCTCCTATATACAAGAATACTACTATAATACTGCCTCCTATATACAAGAATATAACTACTATAATACTGCTCCTATATACAGGAATATAACTACTATAATGCTGCTCCTATATACAGGAATATAACTACTATAATACTGCCTCCTATATACAAGAATATAACTACTATAATACTGCCCTTATATACAGGAATATAACTACTATAATACTGGTCCTATATACAGGAATATAACTACTATAATACTGCTCCTATATACAGGAATATACTACTATAATACTGCTCCTATATACAGGAATATAACTACTATAATACTGCTCCTATATACAGGAATATACCTACTATAATACTGCTCCTATATACAGGAATATAACTACTATAATACTGTCCCTATATACAGGAATATAACTACTATAATACTGCTCCTATATACAAGAATACAACTACTATAATACTGATCCTATATACAAGAATATAACTACTATAATACTGCTCCTATATACAGGAATATAACTACTATAATACTGCCTCCTATATACAAGAATATAACTACTATAATACTGCTCCTATATACAGGAATATAACTACTATAATGCTGCTCCTATATACAGGAATATAACTACTATAATACTGCCTCCTATATACAAGAATATAACTACTATAATACTGCCCTTATATACAGGAATATAACTACTATAATACTGCTCCTATATACAGGAATATAACTACTATAATACTGCTCCTATATACAGGAATATACTACTATAATACTGCTCCTATATACAGGAATATAACTACTATAATACTGCTCCTATATACAGGAATATACCTACTATAATACTGCTCCTATATACAGGAATATAACTACTATAATACTGTCCCTATATACAGGAATATAACTACTATAATACTGCACCTATATACAAGAATACAACTACTATAATACTGATCCTATATACAAGAATATAACTACTATAATACTGCTCCTATATACAGGAATATAACTACTATAATACTGCCTCCTATATACAAGAATACTACTATAATACTGCTCCTATATACAGGAATATAACTACTATAATACTGCCTCCTATTAGTGATGAGCGAATACTGTCGATCGAATAGATATTCGATCGAATAGTAAGATATTCGATCTATCGAATAGTTCGCCGAATATTCGATAAGCGTTCAAATCCCCCAGCTTCCGGTTTTTACCTCCAAGTGGTCGAATAGATGTTTTTCAATTATCGAATACTTGTTCCCATTGACTTTAATGAGATCAAATATTCGATCAAATATTCAGGAGATATTCGTGCGAATATCGAATATTTCACTATTCGCTCATCACTACCTCCTATATACAAGAATATAACTTCTATAATACGACATGGAGAGAAAGGAACGGCTGCACATCCCATATATAGCTGACACTAATGCCGCTAGGCCTATTTTAAAAATCAACTCCAGGATGTCTGTATATAATTTGATCAAACCATAATAGCCCCGTGTACCACGTGCAGGTCCCCTGGTTCACACGGGTCCCTACGCTAACTCCACACTGTGTCGGTCAGTGACTGCCAACCCTGCAAAGCGTGCACATGCAGGGAAGGGGGGCCATGGAACGGCCCTGCAACTCCAATGTCACAGGACCCAAAATGCCCCACCAGAACCCGACCAGCACCACCGGCGGGGAAGCATGAATAAGACACAAATAACTAGCAATTAGCAGGAGACACCTATGCACACATGACTTGTACCTCCTATCCTTCCCATTCTATCTGCTGGAGTGTGGTGAGTGTTTTAGACCTTGTTCACACTTGTGTTGTTTGGTGTAAGCTTTTTCCACCGGCGGTGCCTGCTGGGATTTACGGGGGCTTCTGGGTATTGGTCCTGTGACAGTGGGGTTGCAGGGCCATTCTATGGCCCCCCTTCCCTGGTTGTGCACACCTTGTGGGGATGGCAGTCGCTGACTGACACGGTGGTGAGTTAGTGTAGGGACCCATGTGAGCCAGGAGACCTGCACGCTGGTACATGGGGCAATATGGTTTGATCAAATTATATACCAACATCATGGAGTTGGTCTTTAAACGTAGCTGAGAAGCATTAGTATCAGCCATAGGTGTGAGGTGCAGCGCCATTTTCTCTTCTTGTCCATATTTTACATTTATCCCTTTTCTCAGTGTTTGCACTCCTCCTGGTAAGACCCACATGACCGCAATTAGCAGGAGACACCTGTGCACACATGACTTGTACCTCCTATCTTTCCCATCCTACCTGCTGGAGAGTGGTGAGTGTTTTAGACCTTGTTCACACTTGTGTTGTTTGGTGACAGCCTTCTCCGCCGGTGGTGCCTGCGGGGATTTACGGAGGCCTCTAAGTATTGGTCATGTGACAGTGGGGTTGCAGGGCCGTTCTATGGCCTCCCTTCCCTGGTTGTGCACGCCTTGGGAGGATGGCGGTTGCTGACTGACACGGTGGTGAGTTGGTGTAGGGACCCATGTGAGCCAGGAGACCTGCACACTGGTACATGGGGCAATATGGTTTGATCAAATTATATACAGACATCCTGGAGTTGGTCTTTAAATGTAGCTGAGAAGCATTAGTATCAGCCATAGGTGTGAGGTGCAGCGCTATTTTCTTTTCTATATACAAGAATATAACTACTATAATACTGCCCCTATTACAAGAATATAACTTTTATAATACTGCTCCTATATACAGGAATATAACTACTATAATACTGCTCCTATATACAGGAATATAACTACTATAATACTGCCCCCAATATACAGGAATATAACTACTATAATACTGTCCCTATATACAAGGATATAACTACTATAATACTGCCCCTATATACAAGGATATAACTACTATAATACTGCTCCTATATACAGGGATATAACTACTATAATACTGCTCCTATATACAGGAATATAACTACTATAATACTGCTCCTATATACAAGAATATAACTACTATAATACTGCTCCTATATACAAGAATATAACTACTATAATACTGCTCCTATATACAAGAATATAACTACTATAATACTGCTCCTATATACAGGAATATAATTACTATAATACTGCTCCTATATACAAGAATATAACTACTATAATACTGCTCCTATATACAGGGATATAACTACTATAATACTGCTTCTATATACAAGAATATAACTATTATAATACTGCTCCTATATACAGGGATATAACTACTATAATACTGCCCCTATATACAAGAATATAACTACTATAATACTGCTCTTATATACAGGAATATAACTACTATAATACTGCTCCTATGTACAAGAATATACTACTATAATACTGCTCCTATATACAGGAATATTACTATTATAATACTGCTTCCTATATACAAGAATATAACTACTATAATACGGCTCCTATATACAGGAATATAACTACTATAATACTGCTCCTATATACAAGAATATAACTACTATAATACTGCTCCTATTTACAGGGATATAACTACTATAATACTGCCCCTATGTACAAGAATATAACTTCTATAATACTGCTCTTATATACAGGAATATAACTACTATAATACTGCTCCTATATACAGGAATATAACTACTATAATACTGCTCCTATATACAAGAATATAACTACTATAATACTGCTCCTATATGAAAGAATATTACCGCTATAACACAGCTCCCTGTATACTGTATACTTGTGTGGTATTACACATAGAGAACATGTACTTTGGAAGGAGATGTTTAGTTTGTGTGATGGAGCTGGCGTCATCTCTGCAGTGGAGGAAGGCGGTGGGATCTTTGAAGTGCGTCGGGCAAGCAGTAGTAGTTATTTGCCGCCCTCTTCCTCGGAGCGGTATTACACTTTCGGATGTGACATTTGGCAGGTGAGCTGTTTGTGCTGCACAGGGCCAAGGAAAGTATTTCACATTCAGGAAGAGTCTTCTGGTTTTGATGGGAGTTAAAGGGACATTCCATGTGCAGTGACCTAGGTGGATGCTCTCTATTGCTCCCTGTTATCAGCCACTGGGGACTGACTCTGTGCTGGTGCAGGTTACTGTAGGGGGGATCTCCAGTACCAGTAGCCGGGGTTTGGGGTAGGAGGCTATGAAGTGGTTAACCTTGGCGCAGACATTCCTCCTGACAGGCGAACCCCTCTCATTGCTTCCTTCCGCTGCTAAAGTCTTTCCTGCTCCTTGTAATCACATTTCCCTGCAGCCAGCGACAGCAGAGGCCAGAGATTATACCGCCAGAGAGAAACCCTCCAGGAATGGGCCGCTCCTTCCTGCCCCTTCACCCTGACACTGGGGTAAAGCTGAGTCTTACTAGGACGGTTTATATTAGGGGCCATATTGTTACTATTATTCATTTCTGCACCGCCACCAAGAGGCGTCTCCCGTGTACGACCGAAACCCATCTGTCCACAATACTATAGGGCGGGACACAGCGGTGTAACTGGATGTCATAGGACCTGATAGCAGGAAGAGGTGGACTATAGTAACACCATACCTATAGGAGAGCCACATAGTACTGCTACATAGCCTGTGACCTGTAGTGATCTATAAATAATAGTGCCATATATTAGTATCATAGACACATAGTACTGCTACATAGCATGTGACCTGTAGGGGTCTATAAATAATAGTGTCATATATCAGTATCATAGACATATAGTACTGCTACATAGCATGTGACCTGTAGGGGTCTATAAATAATAGTGCCATATAGCAGTATATTAGATAAATAGTACTGCTACATAGCATGTGGCCTGTATGGGTCTATAAAGGTGTAAATAATAGTGCCATATATCAGTATCATAGAGACATATAGTACTGCTACATAGCCTGTGACCTGTAGTGGTCTATAAAGGTGTAAATAATAGTGCCATATATCAGTATCATAGAGACATATAGTACTGCTACATAGCCTGTGATCTGTAGTGGTCTAAAGGTATAAATAATAGTGCCATATATCAGAGATACACATGGTACTGCTACATAGCATGTGACCTGTAGTGGTCTATAAAGGTATAAATAATAGTGCCATACATCAGTATTATAGACACCTAGTACTTCTACATAGCCTGTGACCTGTAGTGGTCTATAAAGGTATAAATAATAGTGTCATACATCAGTATTATAGACACATAGTACTGCTACATAGCCTGTGACCTGTAGTGGTCTATAAAGGTATAAATAATAGTGTCATACATCAGCATTATAGACACATAGTACTGCTACATAGCCTGTGACCTGTAGTGGTCTATAAAGGTATAAATAATAGTGCCATATATCAGTATCATAGAGAGATATAGTACTGCTACATAGACTGTGACCTGTAGTGGTCTATAAATAATAGTGCCATACATCAGTATTATAGACACATAGTACTGCTACATAGCCTGTGACCTGTAGTGTACTATAAATAATAGTGTCATATATCAGTATCATAGAGACACATAGTACTGCTACATAGCCTGTGACCTGTAGTGGTCTATGAATAATAGTGCCATATATCAGTATCATAGAGCCACATAGTACTGCTACATAGCATGTGACCTGTAGTGATCTATATAAAGGTATAAATAATAGCGCCATATATCAGAGACCCTCATAGTACTGCTACATAGCCACCAGTGTGTTATTCCCTTGGAGAAGCTACAATGCTTCAGTCCCCCTGAAGAGACGGCGTGCCCCCCATAGGCTCTAGTGGACCCCACAGTTCCCTGGATTCTGATTGGATATGATTATATAAACTCTTATGCAGGCAGAGAGTCTTTGGCTGTGTCCCTATGGTAACACTTCCTGTCCATAAACTCTTAACAGCTCTTTGTTATCCTAAGGACACTAAGCCTTATAGCAACCAGAGTGCGAGGCCTGAGATGTTATGGAAGAGGCCCAGTGACCCCGGCCGGAGCATGGGACAGGAAGTGTTACCATGGGGACACAGGCAATCTTAATCTTTATAGGATAGGAGTATGTGTTTTAGTGAAGGGGCTCCGGTCTGGTGGCAGGGGTCCAGCAGTCCAGAACATCCGCTAATCTGGCAGGTGTCCAGTGCTCTCGCCCCATGACCAGGAGCGTGCACTCGGCCCGTGACCAGGAGCGTGCACTCGGCCCGTGACCAGGAGCGTGCACTCGGCCCGTGACCAGGAGCGTGCACTCGGCCCGTGACCAGGAGCCCATGACCAGGAGCGCGCGCTCGGCCCACGACCAGGAGCGCGCGCTCGCCCCACGACCAGGAGCGCGCCCTCGCCCCACGACCAGGAGCGCGCCCTCGCCCCACGACCAGGAGCGCGCCCTCGCCCCACGACCAGGAGCGCGCCCTCGCCCCACGACCAGGAGCGCGCCCTCGCCCCACGACCAGGAGCGCGCCCTCGCCCCACGACCAGGAGCGTGCCCTCGCCCCACGACCAGGAGCGTGCACTCGGCCCACGACCAGGAGCGTGCCCTCGCCCCACGACCAGGAGCGTGCACTCGGCCCACGACCAGGAGCGTGCGCTCGGCCCACGACCAGGAGCGTGCATTTTAGCGTGTGTTTTAGTGAAGGGGCTCCGGTCTGGTGGCAGGGGTCCAGCAGTCCAGAACATCCGCTAATCTGGCAGGTGTCCAGTGCTCTCGCCCCATGACCAGGAGCGTGCGCTCGGCCCGTGACCAGGAGCGGGCGCTCGGCCCCTCTCTGCGGATTCTTTGTCCGATCTACGGGGTCTCGGTAAGGTCACCACTCCCCTGTAATCAGAGTATCGGAGCCGCTCACATCAGCTCTATAATCACACAGCTGAGATACAATCCTCCATTTATTCATAGCCATGTGCCTGAGCCGCCTCCACCTGCCCCCCCTCCACAGGAGAAGGAATGCAGAAATATCATTACAATCCTATAGCCTATTCCTTTGGTGTCCCCAAGACAAACCTCCCTGTCAATCCAGATTTGCACAGGGTCCATATAACTGACTGCTGGGGCGCAGAACAGGAAGTGTTGTCTTAGGGACACAGAATCAGATGACACGTAATTCTTTATCCTCCAAAGTGGTTGAATACATTTTTCATCTGGTATGGTGGTATTATTCAGATGTCTTATGGCTGTAAAATTCAATAACTGTACTAGTGGTATGGCGGTATTATGCACCAGCAGTATGGCGGTATTATTCAATAACTGTACTAGTGGTATGGCAGTATTATTCAATAACTGTACTAGTGGTATGGCAGTATTATTCAATAACTGTACTAGTGGTATGGCAGTATTATGCACCAGCAGTATGGTGGTATTATTCAATAATTAACATTATTTACTAGTAGTATGGTGGTATTATGAACCAGTGGTATGGCGGTATTATGTACTAGTAGTATGGTGATGGAAGTATTAGGTACTAGTAGTATGGCGGTATTATGTACTAGTAGTATGGTGGTGTTATGTACCAGTGGTATGGCGGTATTATGTACTAGTAGTATGGTGATGGAAGTATTAGGTACTAGTAGTATGGCGGTATTATGTACTAGTAGTATGGTGGTATTATGTACCAGTGGTATGGCGGTATTATTGTACCAGTGGTATGGTGGTATTATGCACCAGTACTATGGTGGTATTATGTACTAGTGGTATTGTGGTATTATGTACCAGTGGTATGGCGGTATTATGTACCAGTACTATGGCGGTATTATGTACCAGTACTATGGCGGTATTGTGTACCAGTGGTATGGCGGTATTGTGTACCAGTGGTATGGCGGTATTATGTACCAGTGGTATGGTGGTATTATGTACCAGTAATATGGCAATATTATGTATCAGTGGTATAGCGGTATTATGTACCAGTGGTATGGCGGTATTATGTACCAGTACTATGGCGGTATTATGTACTAGTAGTATGGCAATATTATGTACCAGTGGTATGGCGGTATTATGTACCAGTAGTATGGCGGTATTAGGTACCAGTAGTATGGCGATTTTATGTACCAGTGGTATAGCGGTATTATGTACCAGTGTTATGGTGGTATTATGTACCAGTAGTATGGCGATATTATGTACCGGTGGTATTATGTACCAGTACTATGGCGGTATTATGTACCAGTAGAATGGCGATATTATGTACCAGTGGTATGGCAGTATTATGTACCAGTAGTATGTCGATATTAAGTATTAGTAGTATGGCGGTATTATGTACTAATAGCATGGCGATATGTACCAGTAGTATGGCGGTATTATGTACTAATAGTATGCCGATATTAGGTACCAGTAGTATGACGGTATTATGTACTAATAGTATGGCGATATGTACCAGTAGTATGGCGGTATTATGTACTAATAGTATGCCGATATTAGGTACCAGTAGTATGGCGGTATTATGTCTAGTGGTATGGTGGTATTATTTACTAGTCGTACATAATTACTAGTTTAGTAACTGTATGATGGAAATTCTCAGCAGCTGTATGGCGGTATTATTAGGCATGTGAGGACTGTATGAGAATGATCTGTGTATGAGAACCAATCTTGGGTCAGATGTCTGGCAGCAGCGGTGTGGTGGGGCCCTATTGGGTAGGGGCCTCCGTTTTTTGTGCACCATGATGACAATGTGGGGGATTCTCCGCTCTGTAGTATTGCGGGCGTGCTCAGCTGGGCAGCCATGTTGGCGCGGTGCCGGTGGCGTCCTGAGAGCGGAGCTTTGTTACTGCAATAAGCATCTGTCTGTATCCAAAGAACAAGCCGCTGTCTGAGAGCGCATCATCTGCCGGAGAGAGAAGAGCCGCCCGGGAGGAGAGCAGATGTGACTGAGGCCGGGGGCACGTGTCACCGCTCAACGGCCCCAAACACCGCCAGGAACGCCACGCTTATAATACTGCCACTGCAGACACATGTATTATACTGACAGCTCCGTACTGCATGCCACAATTATCTCCAGGCTAGGCAATGCTCTGTGAGCTCCAGATTGATACATTGTACATAGCTAGTTCTGCCCCCAGCTGTATCCAGTGTAGACTATGCTCTGTGAGCTCCAGACTGATACATTGTACATAGCTAGTCCTGCTCTCAGCTGTATCCAGTGTATACAATGCTCTGTGAGCTCCAGACTGATACATTGTACATAGCTAGTCCTGCTCTCAGCTGTATCCAGTATAGACAATGCTCTGTGAGCTCCAGACTGATACATTGTACATAGCTAGTCCTGCTCCCAGCTGTATCCAGTGTAGACTATGCTCTGTGAGCTCCAGACTGATACATTGTACATAGCTAGTCCTGCTCCCAGCTGTATCCAGTGTAGACAATGCTCTGTGAGCTCCAGACTGATACATTGTACATAGCTAGTCCTGCTCTCAGCTGTATCCAGTATAGACAATGCTCTGTGAGCTCCAGACTGATACATTGTACATAGCTAGTCCTGCTCTCAGCTGTATCCAGTGTAAACAATGCTCTGTGAGCTCCAGACTGATACATTGTACATAGCTAGTCCTGCTCTCAGCTGTCCATCAAATATCACCATACCGTGCCCAAAATAGCAAAATCATACCATGCCCAAGTGATGTGCACGGTGTGGCGGTGACTATGGGGTTAGTATTGTGCAGGGACAGGATTATTACACGCCACCCACCATCCTCTGCCACCCAGTGAGAAGAAGGGGTTAAGTTGGCCCCAGGGTCGGAGGTCTGGTGTGTGAATCCCGGGACTATATAATGGATGAGATGCTGAGAGCTCCAGTATAATCCACTGGGGATTCCCATGGATCCCATCCAGGAGAGCGGCAAGAGGCGCAGAGTCAGCTGCTGGAGAGCGCCCAGGGCTGGCAATTATATTATATCACTATATACAGGGCTGCCCATTATATTATATCACCATATACAGGGCTGCCCATTATACCGTATATTATATCACCAACATATACAGGGCTGCCCATTATACCGTATATTATATCACCATATACAGGGCTGCCCATTATATTATATCACCATATACAGGGCTGCCCATTATACTGTATATTATATCACCATATACAGGGCTGCCCATTATACTGTATATTATATCACCATATACAGGGCTGCCGATTATACTGTATATTGTATCACCATATACAGGGCTGCCCATTATATTATATCACCATATACAGGGCTGCCCATTATACTGTATATTATATCACCATATACAGGGCTGCCCATTATACTGTATATTATATCACCATATACAGGGCTGCCTATTATACTGTATATTATATCACCATATACAGGGCTGCCCATTATACTGTATATTATATCACCAACATATACAGGGCTGCCCATTATACCGTATATTATATCACCATATACAGGGCTGCCCATTATAGTTACTGTATATTATATCACCATATACAGGGCTGTCCATTATACTGTACATTATATCACCATATACAGGGCTGTCCATTATACTGTACATTATATCACCATATACAGGGCTGCCCATTATATTGTATATTATATCGCCATATACAGGGCTGCCCATTATACTGTGTATTATATCACCATATACAGGGCTGCCTATTATACTGTATATTATATCACCATATACAGGGCTGCCCATTATACTGTATATTATATCACCATATACAGGGCTGCCCATTATACTGTATATTACATCACCATATACAGGGCTGCCCATTATACTGTATATTATATCACCATATACAGGGCTGCCCATTATACTGTATATTATATCACTATATACAGGACTGCCCATTATATTATATCACCATATACAGGGCTGCCCATTATACTGTATATTATATCACCATATACAGGGCTGCCCATTATACTGTATATTATATCACCATATACAGGGCTGCCCATTATACTGTATATTATATCACCATATACAGGGCTGCCCATTATACTGTATATTATATCACTATATACAGGACTGCCCATTATATTATATCACCATATACAGGGCTGCCCATTATACTGTATATTATATCACCATATACAGGGCTGCCCATTATACTGTATATTATATCACCATATACAGGGCTGCCCAGAATACCGTATATTATATCACCATATACAGGGCTGCCCATTATACTGTATATTATATCACCATATACAGGGCTGCCCATTATACCGTATATTATATCACCATATACAGGGCTGCCTATTATACTGTATATTATATCACCATATACAGGGCTGCCCATTATACCGTATATTATATCACCATATACAGGGCTGTCCATTATACTGTATATTATATCACCATATACAGGGCTGCCCATTATACTGTATATTATATCACTATATACAGGGCTGTCCATTATACTGTATATTATATCACTATATACAGGGCTGCCCATTATATTGTATATTATATCGCCATATACAGGGCTGCCCATTATACTGTGTATTATATCACCATATACAGGGCTGCCTATTATACTGTATATTATATCACCATATACAGGGCTGCCCATTATACTGTGTATTATATCACCATATACAGGGCTGCCTATTATACTGTATATTATATCACCATATACAGGGCTGCCCATTATACTGTATATTATATCACTATATACAGGGCTGCCCATTATACTGTATATTATATCACCATATACAGGGCTGCCCATTATACTGTATATTATATCACCATATACAGGGCTGCCTATTATACTGTATATTATATCATATACAGGGCTGCCCATTATATTATATCACCATATACAGGGCTGCCCATTATACTGTATATTATATCATATACAGGGCTGCCCATTATATTATATCACCATATACAGGGCTGCCCATTATACTGTATATTATATCACCATATACAGGGCTGCCCATTATACTGTATATTATATCACCATATACAGGGCTGTCCATTATACTGTATATTATATCACCAACATATACAGGGCTGCCCATTATACTGTATATTATATCACCATATACAGGGCTGCCCATTATACTGTATATTATATCACCATATACAGGGCTGCCCATTATACTGTATATTATATCACCATATACAGGGCTGCCCACTATACTGTATATTATATCACCATATACAGGGCTGTCCATTATACTGTATATTATATCACTATATACAGGGCTGCCCACTATACTGTATATTATATCACCATATACAGGGCTGTCCATTATATTGTATATTATATCACTATATACAGGGCTGCCCATTATACTGTATATTATATCACCATATACAGGGCTGTCCATTATATTGTATATTATATCACTATATACAGGGCTGCCCATTATACTGTATATTATATCACCATATACAGGGCTGCCCATTATACTGTATATTATATCACCATATACAGGGCTGCCCATTATATTATATCACCAACATATACAGGGCTGCCCATTATACTGTATATTATATCACCATATACAGGGCTGCCCATTATACCATATATTATATCACCATATACAGGGCTGCCCATTATACTGTATATTATATCACCATATACAGGGCTGTCCATTATACTGTATATTATATCACCATATACAGGGCTGCCCACTATACTGTATATTATATCACCATATACAGGGCTGTCCATTATACTGTATATTATATCACTATATACAGGGCTGCCCACTATACTGTATATTATATCACCATATACAGGGCTGTCCATTATATTGTATATTATATCACTATATACAGGGCTGCCCATTATACTGTATATTATATCACCATATACAGGGCTGTCCATTATATTGTATATTATATCACTATATACAGGGCTGCCCATTATACTGTATATTATATCACCATATACAGGGCTGCCCATTATACTGTATATTATATCACCATATACAGGGCTGCCCATTATATTATATCACCAACATATACAGGGCTGCCCATTATACTGTATATTATATCACCATATACAGGGCTGCCCATTATACCATATATTATATCACCATATACAGGGCTGCCTATTATACTGTATATTATATCACCATATACAGGGCTGTCCATTATACTGTATATTATATCACCATATACAGGGCTGCCCATTATACTGTATATTATATCACCATATACAGGGCTGCCCATTATACTGCATATTATATCACCATATACAGGTCTGTCCATTATACCGTATATTATATCACCATATACAGGGCTGCCCATTATATTATATCACCATATACAGCGCTGCCTATTATACTGTGTATTATATCACCATATACAGGGCTGCCCATTATATTATATCACTATATACAGGGCTGCCCATTATACTGTATATTATATCACCATATACAGGGCTGCCCATTATACTGTATATTATATCACCATATACAGGGCTGCCCATTATATCACCATATACAGAGCTGCCCATTATATTATATCACCATATACAGGGCTGCCTATTATACTGTGTATTATATCACCATATACAGGGCTGCCCATTATACTGTATATTATATCACCATATACAGGGCTGCCCATTATACCGTATATTATATCACCATATACAGGGCTGCCCACTATACCGTATATTATATCACCATATACAGGGCTGCCCATTATACTGTATATTATATCACCATATACAGGGCTGTCCATTATACTGTACATTATATCACCATATACAGGGCTGTCCATTATACTGTACATTATATCACCATATACAGGGCTGCCCATTATACCGTATATTATATCACCATATACAGGGCTGCCCATTATACTGTATATTATATCACCATATACAGGGCTGCCCATTATACCGTATATTATATCACCATATACAGGGCTGTCCATTATACTGAATATTATATCACCATATACAAGGCTGCCCATTATACCGTATATTATATCACCATATACAGGGCTGCCCACTATACCGTATATTATATCACCATATACAGGGCTGTCCATTATACTGTACATTATATCACCATATACAGGGCTGCCCATTATACAGTATATTATATCACCATATACAGGGCTGTCCATTATACTGTATATTATATCACCATATACAGGGTTGCCCATTATACCGTATATTATATCACCATATACAGGGCTGCCCACTATACCGTATATTATATCACCATATACAGGGCTGCCCATTATACTGTGTATTATATCACCATATACAGGGCTGCCTATTATACTGTATATTATATCACCATATACAGGGCTGCCCAT